>NW_028261382.1:43864469-43969796 GCF_051295495.1 Thamnophis sirtalis | reverse complement strand
TGGTGCCTGCCTCGGACAATATCCGATATCCGGCAGGAGGAAGCGTTGGTTTAAAAAAGAAAAGAAAAAGAAAGCAGCTGGGGAAAAAGGCCTTCCCTCAATTCTGGGCATGGCTAGTCTAGGGAAGAGACGGACCAGGGGAGACAGGAGAGCATCTTCCAATATTTGAAGGGCTGCCACAGAGAGGAGGAGGTCAAACTATTCTCCAAAGCACCCGAAGGAAGGAACAATGGATGGAAAACTGACCAAGGAGAGATTCAACCTGGAAATAAGGAAGAATTTTCTGACAGGGAGAACCATCAATCCATGGAACAGAAGTTGCCTTCGGAAGTTGAGGGAGCTTTCATCACTGGAGGCTTTCAAGAAGAGCCTCTGTCAGAAATGGTGTAGGACCTCCTGCTTGGGCTGGAGGGTTGGACTAGATGACCTCCAAGGTCCCTTCCAACCCTGTCCATCTGTAACTCTAGAGGCAGGCAGATCCTCTATGCCCCCACTCCGGCCAAAGCTGCTCTGTGAAGCCTCATCTCCATTAGGAGGAGGAAAATTGCATTGGATTAAAAAAAACACTGCGGAGTTCACTCCCACGGCCAAAACGCGGGCACGCATGCCCACAGGCTGTTAATCAAACTTGGCTCTGTAGCCGAGCAGAAAGGAACCACACTTCTAATTTGGTTTGGATGCCAGAAGAGGGAAGATGAGTTCTAACACGAAGGGGTACCTGCCGTGCCTTAACTACAAGGAGCCAGGCATTCGTTTTTTTAATATAACAATAGCACTTAGACTTATATACCGCTTCACAGTGCTTTACAGCCCTCTCTAAGCAGTTTACAAAGTCAGCCTCTTGCCCCCAACAATCCGGGTCCTCATTTGACCCACTTCGGAAGGAGGGAAGGCTGAGTCAATCTTGAGCTGGTCAGAATTGAACTGCTGGCAGTGGGCAGAATTAGCTTGCAGTAGTAATCACAAGGAAGGAAGGAAGGAAGGAAGGAAGGAAGGAAGGAAGGAAGGAAGGAAGGAAGGAAGGAAGGAAGGAAAATAGCAATAGCCCTTATACTTATATACCGCTTCACTGTGCTTTACAGCCCTCTCTAAGCGGTTTACAGAGTCAGCATCTCCCCCCCCCCCCTCCAACAATCTGGGTCCTCATTTGACCCACCTCGGAAGGACGGAAGGCTGAGTCAACCTTGAGCCTGGTGAGATTCGAACTGCCAAACTGCAGTCAGCAGAAGTAGCCTGCAATACTGCACTTTAACCACTATGCCATCACAGCTCATCTACTGTATATATATAATATTATTTTATTTGGCATACAAATAATACAAACATAATACATAATTCTAAATACAAAAAAATATTTTAAAAATACAAATATTACAGTGTGCGCACACACAGATCTTTTTTTTCCCCCCTTATAACCCCGGGCATTCTTGGCAAGAGAGGGAGAAAAATTAAGGTTAACCCATGGAAAAGCAGAGGAAATAAACCTCCCCTGAGCTGGCTGGATATATTCCTTTGGCCCCTAGGGTGAAGTGTCGGTACGCATCGATTAATCTTGGGTGAATTACTGGGCTCAACGCTATCGGTGTTAGGGTGGGTAATATATACCGTATGCGACTGTACTGGATTTTGATTAGGGGCGCGTGTTTAAACCGTTGTTGGACGTTGTTAAGAGGCCCAGAGCCGCCGGGCGAACAGGCAGTGATCTAAGCCTGCAAAACAGGCTACACGAAGCTTTCCAAATGGATGGGATTTTTTTTGGGGGGGGGGGGAATAAAAACACGTCTGGTTTTTTTTAAGAGTCTTCCATATCTGCTTGAAATCTTTCCGCAAATCCGATCAGGTGGTCCTTGTATTCTCCGGGGGAGCTAAATGGATAAATATAAGGGAACACCAGACTTTGGGGGCCCAGTCCAGCTAGAATTGGAAGATCTTATTTATCGGCTACGCTTCATGGCTGGCCAATAAAGCCGGTCCCCGTCCCCCCCCACCTTAGGCAGCGTGCAAAATCCTATAAAAATATAATGCAAACATTTGAAGAGCCGGGCGGATTCCGGGGACAGCTGCTCCCAAATCAGCTGCCCCCTTGCAAAGGGAAGGAGAAAACCCCCAATTAAGACATTATATATCATCCTGCATTATTACAGGAGGTTCTGGGCAGCTGAAAGATAAGCTGTGGTCTGTGTACTGGTGGTCCTCGGCTTGCAACCATTCGTTTAGCGACCAAAGTTACAACACAGCAAGGGGAAAAAGTGACTTTGGCCGTAACTTACGCCCCGTGCAACATCAACATTCAGGGATCGAAAATTCAGGCGCTTGGGAACTGACTCATAGTTGTGACGGTCGCAGTCATGTCCCGGGGGTGGGTGGGGGTGGGGGGGTGCCACGTGATCCCTTTTGGGACCTTCTGACAAGCAAAATCCACGGGGAAGCCAGATTCACTTAACGACTGTATGTTGCTAACTTGACACTTGCGGTGGTTCATTTAACAGCTGTGGCAAGGAAGGTCGTAAAAGGGGGCAAAACTCACTTAACAAACGTCTCACTTAAAGACATAAAATTTTGAGCTCAATGGTGGTCACAAGTCTAGAAACTAACCGAGCGATCTATTGTTCGGAGGATCATCTTCTCTGCGATGGCCCTTAAAATACGCTGCCCAGCCCCCAACTACAGGAAAATAAATTAAAGGAAGGAAGGAAGGAAGGAAGGAAGGAAGGAAGGAAGGAAGGAAGGAAGGAAGGAAGGAAGGAAGGAGGAGGAGGAGGAGGAGAGGAGGAGGAAGGAGAAGGAGAAAAAAAGGAGAAGGGGAGGAGGAGGAGGAAGAAGAAGAAAAGGAAAAGGAGAACGAGAAGAAGGAGAAGAGGAGGAGGAGAGAAGGAGGAGGAGGAGAGGGGGAGGAGCAGGAAGGAAAGGAGAATGGGAGGAGGAGGAGGAGGAAGAAGAAAAAAGAAGGAGAAGGGGAGGAGGAGGAAGAAGAAGAAAAAGAAAAGGAGAAGAACAAGAATAAGGAGAAGAGGAGGAGAAGGAGAAGGAGGAAGGAAAGAAGGAGAATGGGAGGAGGAGGAGGAAGAAGAAAAAAGAAGAAGGTGAATGGGAGGAGGAGGAAGAAGAAAAAGAAAAGGGGGAGAAGAACAAGAAGGAGAAGAGGAGAAGGAGGAGAAGGAGAAGGAGCAAGGAAAGAAGGAGAATGGGAGGCGGAGGAAGAAGAATAAAAAAAGAAGAAGGAGAAGGGGAGAAGAAGGAGGAAAAAGAAAAAGAAAAGGAGAAGGAGAAGAACGAGAAAGAGAAGAGGAGGAGAAGGAGGAAGGAAAGAAGGAGAATGGGAGGAGGGGGAAGAAAATGAAAAGGAGAAGGAGAAGAACGAGAAGGAGAAGAGGAGGAGGAGAAGGAGGAAGGAAAGAAAGAGAATGGGAGGAGGAGGAAGAAGAAAAAGAAAAGGGAGAAGAAGAAGGAGAAGGGGAGGAGGAGGAAGAGGAGGAGGAGAAGTTGATGGCAAGAGAGGAAAAAAGCTGGATGGGGCAAGAAACACCGGAGAAATCTTGCCAACCACTGTAGTTAGCAATCTAAAAAAAAAACCCCCAAAAAACCATAATAGATTTGGGCAGCCGGGAAAGACGGTTATCAGCCGAGATCCACTTAATGTGCGGCGGCTGCATTTTCACGGCCATCGGTTGGATTTTCTGCCCCAGGGGTCAAAATAATTCCTCTCGCCTTAGGGAAGGCAGGCCTTGATTTAGGGAGGCTTATTTCTCTGCCTCGGGAAGCCCCCCCAAAAAACACCCAGCCAGGAACAGAGGGAGACATTACCTTAAATTCACATCAGAGACATCCCTTGTGGGGAAAAAGTGTGTGGAAGGAGCAGGAGGGGGCAGGGGGTTCATACGCTCGTAGAGCTAAAGCCTCGGGGGGGGGCCTCCAGGTTGCCCGTGGCCCCCACTTACATGACTTTGCAGCTCCCCAGAAATCTTGCAAAATTTAATTGAATTATTAAGAAGATTTAGAAGGCTCTTCTGACCTAGGTTCCGACAAAAAGCTGGAGGCAGATTCCTGGTCCCGACAAAAACCCCTTTTATTAAACGAATGTGAATTGCTCTCATTCATATTCATGCCTGGCAAACAGTCTTTCAAAGGTGTATTTATGACCACAGACCTTATCTATCTTGGAAAGCTGCCATGTAAATATTGTCCAAATGCAAGGAAAGACTCTGGGCACAGAGTCTCTGAGGTTCACGGACAGATCTCCACACTCCTGAAACAAATGAACGAAGGAACCAATTGTCTCCTGCAAAAAAACCCCTCCCCTTTCCTTCCTCTTTTATGTCCTCTGGGAGGGGCCATTCACCGTCCATCTGTGCTGTGGCTTTACTCCCAAGTCGGCCCTGATTTCTGAGCTGTCCTTTTCTTCTGGCAGCTCTGCGCACGCGCACACATTTTTGGAACCTCTTCTGTAGACGTGGCCTGCTTTCCAGGTCCACTGGTGGAACCTCTTCTAAGCGGTTCGGTAGATTTGACGAACCGGTTCTACCGAACTGGTGTGAACCGGTAGGCACCCTCCTCTGGCACACTGGGAACAGGCTCCAGCTGTTCCTCTGCCTCACTGCTGTCTAGCTCCCAAGGCGGCTGATAAGGTGAGGTAAAACGAGGACCCAGATTGTTGGGGGGGGGCAATATGTTGGCTTTGTAAACCGCTTAGAGGGCTATGAAAGCACTGTAAAGCGGTATATAAGTCTAAGGGCTACTGCTATTTACATGTAAATAGCATGTAAATTTGGTAACTGCATGGTCAGCACCCCCAATCCTCAGGACCCATTAGCGGGGCCTGCCCCTCCTCTGCCCCCCCCCAAAAAAACTGCCTTGTGAGGGTTGCTTAATGCACTCCCAACCTTCCTGTGAAATATCGCCTGGCGGCGACCGTTAAAAACAGAGCAGAGACAGGTGCCATCTGATTGGGGAAGCGCTCCCCATTTAAGGCTACTGCAAATCTCTATTTTTATGGCGATTTTTATAGTCCAAAAGGTGGAAAGAGACAAGAGGGGAGGTGGGGGGGGGGGGAGAGAAAAGAAAGAAGGAATAACTCACACTTATTGCTCTAAAAAAGGGCCACTTATGGCCATTGCAGGAGCTCTCGTTGAGGGGAAGAAGGAGCTGTCCATATATATATATATATAAATTTGTGTCCCTTTATTGTTTTTTGCAAGTAACTTAAGGTGGTGAACATCTTCCTCTTCCTGTTTTCTTCACAGCTACAACACTGTGAGGTGAGTGGGGCTGAGAGAGGAGGGGAGGCCTCAAATTCACCCAACCAGCATTCACAGCTAAAGCAGGACTAGAATTCACCATCTCCTGGTGATTGGCTCAAAGTCTCCCACTGGCTTCCATGCCTAAGGTGGGACTAGAACTCACCGTCGCCTGGTGATTGGTCCAAAGTCACCCAAATGCCTTTCATGCCTAAGGTGGGACTAGAATTCACCGTCTCCTGGTGATTGGCTCAAAGTCTCCCACTGGCTTCCATGCCTAAGGTAGGACTAGAAATCACCATCGCCTGGTGATTGGCTCAAGGTCTCCCACTGGCTTCCATGCCTAAGGTAGGACTGGAACTCACCGTTGCCTGGTGATTGGCTCAGGGTCTCCCACTGGCTTCCATGCCTAAGGTAGGACTGGAACTCACCGTTGCCTGGTGATTGGCTCAGAGTCTCCCACTGGCTTCCATGCCTAAGGTAGGACTGGAAATCACCGTTGCCTGGTGATTGGCTCAGGGTCTCCCACTGGCTTCCATGCCTAAGGTGGGACTGGAACTCACCGTCGCCTGGTGATTGGCTCAAGGTCTCCCACTGGCTTCCATGCCTAAGGTAGGACTGGAACTCACCGTCGCCTGGTGATTGGCTCAGGGTCTCCCACTGGCTTCCATGCCTAAGGTAGGACTGGAAATCACCGTCGCCTGGTGATTGGCTCAGGGTCTCCCACTGGCTTCCATGCCTAAGGTGGGACTGGAAATCACCGTCGCCTGGTGATTGGCTCAGGGTCTCCCACTGGCTTCCATGCCTAAGGTAGGACTGGAAATCACCGTCGCCTGGTGATTGGCTCAGGGTCTCCCACTGGCTTCCATGCCTAAGGTGGGACTGGAACTCACCGTCGCCTGGTGATTGGCTCAAGGTCTCCCACTGGCTTCCATGCCTAAGGTAGGACTGGAAATCACCGTCGCCTGGTGATTGGCTCAGGGTCTCCCACTGGCTTCCATGCCTAAGGTAGGACTGGAAATCACCGTCGCCTGGTGATTGGCTCAGGGTCTCCCACTGGCTTCCATGCCTAAGGTGGGACTAGAACTCACCGTCTCCTGGTGATTGGCTCAAAGTCTCCCACTGGCTTCCATGCCTAAGGTAGGACTAGAAATCACCATCGCCTGGTGATTGGCTCAAGATCTCCCACTGGCTTCCATGCCTAAGGTAGGACTGGAACTCACCGTCGCCTGGTGATTGGCTCAAGGTCTCCCACTGGCTTCCATGCCTAAGGTAGGACTGGAACTCACCGTCGCCTGGTGATTGGCTCAGGGTCTCCCACTGGCTTCCATGCCTAAGGTAGGACTGGAACTCACCGTCGCCTGGTGATTGGCTCAAGGTCTCCCACTGGCTTCCATGCCTAAGGTAGGACTGGAACTCACCGTCGCCTGGTGATTGGCTCAGGGTCTCCCACTGGCTTCCATGCCTAAGGTAGGACTGGAACTCACCGTCGCCTGGTGATTGGCTCAAGGTCTCCCACTGGCTTCCATGCCTAAGGTAGGACTGGAACTCACCGTCGCCTGGTGATTGGCTCAGGGTCTCCCACTGGCTTCCATGCCTAAGGTAGGACTGGAACTCACCGTCGCCTGGTGATTGGCTCAGAGTCTCCCACTGGCTTCCATGCCTAAGGTAGGACTGGAAATCACCGTTGCCTGGTGATTGGCTCAGGGTCTCCCACTGGCTTCCATGCCTAAGGTGGGACTGGAACTCACCGTCGCCTGGTGATTGGCTCAAGGTCTCCCACTGGCTTCCATGCCTAAGGTAGGACTGGAACTCACCGTCGCCTGGTGATTGGCTCAGGGTCTCCCACTGGCTTCCATGCCTAAGGTAGGACTGGAAATCACCGTCGCCTGGTGATTGGCTCAGGGTCTCCCACTGGCTTCCATGCCTAAGGTGGGACTGGAAATCACCGTCGCCTGGTGATTGGCTCAGGGTCTCCCACTGGCTTCCATGCCTAAGGTAGGACTGGAAATCACCGTCGCCTGGTGATTGGCTCAGGGTCTCCCACTGGCTTCCATGCCTAAGGTGGGACTGGAACTCACCGTCGCCTGGTGATTGGCTCAAGGTCTCCCACTGGCTTCCATGCCTAAGGTAGGACTGGAAATCACCGTCGCCTGGTGATTGGCTCAGGGTCTCCCACTGGCTTCCATGCCTAAGGTAGGACTGGAAATCACCGTCGCCTGGTGATTGGCTCAGGGTCTCCCACTGGCTTCCATGCCTAAGGTGGGACTAGAACTCACCGTCTCCTGGTGATTGGCTCAAAGTCTCCCACTGGCTTCCATGCCTAAGGTAGGACTAGAAATCACCATCGCCTGGTGATTGGCTCAAGATCTCCCACTGGCTTCCATGCCTAAGGTAGGACTGGAACTCACCGTCGCCTGGTGATTGGCTCAAGGTCTCCCACTGGCTTCCATGCCTAAGGTAGGACTGGAACTCACCGTCGCCTGGTGATTGGCTCAGGGTCTCCCACTGGCTTCCATGCCTAAGGTAGGACTGGAACTCACCGTCGCCTGGTGATTGGCTCAAGGTCTCCCACTGGCTTCCATGCCTAAGGTAGGACTGGAACTCACCGTCGCCTGGTGATTGGCTCAGGGTCTCCCACTGGCTTCCATGCCTAAGGTAGGACTGGAACTCACCGTCGCCTGGTGATTGGCTCAAGGTCTCCCACTGGCTTCCATGCCTAAGGTAGGACTGGAACTCACCGTCGCCTGGTGATTGGCTCAGGGTCTCCCACTGGCTTCCATGCCTAAGGTAGGACTGGAAATCACCGTCGCCTGGTGATTGGCTCAGGGTCTCCCACTGGCTTCCATGCCTAAGGTGGGACTGGAACTCACCGTCGCCTGGTGATTGGCTCAAGGTCTCCCACTGGCTTCCATGCCTAAGGTAGGACTGGAACTCACCGTCGCCTGGTGATTGGCTCAAGGTCTCCCACTGGCTTCCATGCCTAAGGTAGGACTGGAAATCACCGTCGCCTGGTGATTGGCTCAGGGTCTCCCACTGGCTTCCATGCCTAAGGTAGGACTGGAAATCACCGTCGCCTGGTGATTGGCTCAGGGTCTCCCACTGGCTTCCATGCCTAAGGTGGGACTGGAACTCACCGTCGCCTGGTGATTGGCTCAAGGTCTCCCACTGGCTTCCATGCCTAAGGTAGGACTGGAAATCACCGTCGCCTGGTGATTGGCTCAGGGTCTCCCACTGGCTTCCATGCCTAAGGTAGGACTGGAAATCACCGTCGCCTGGTGATTGGCTCAGGGTCTCCCACTTGCTTCCATGCCTAAGGTAGGACTGGAAATCACCGTCGCCTGGTGATTGGCTCAAGGTCTCCCACTGGCTTCCATGCCTAAGGTAGGACTGGAAATCACCGTCGCCTGGTGATTGGCTCAAGGTCTCCCACTGGCTTCCATGCCTAAGGTAGGACTGGAAATCACCGTCGCCTGGTGATTGGCTCAGGGTCTCCCACTGGCTTCCATGCCTAAGGTGGGACTGGAAATCACCGTCGCCTGGTGATTGGCTCAAGGTCTCCCACTGGCTTCCATGCCTAAGGTAGGACTGGAAATCACCGTCGCCTGGTGATTGGCTCAGGGTCTCCCACTGGCTTCCATGCCTAAGGTGGGACTGGAAATCACCGTCGCCTGGTGATTGGCTCAAGGTCTCCCACTGGCTTCCATGCCTAAGGTAGGACTAGAAATCACCGTCGCCTGGTGATTGGCTCAAGGTCTCCCACTGGCTTCCATGCCTAAGGTGGGACTGGAAATCACCGTTGCCTGGTGATTGGCTCAGGTCTCCCACTGGCTTCCATGCCTAAGGTAGGACTGGAAATCACCGTCGCCTGGTGATTGGCTCAGGTCTCCCACTGGCTTCCATGCCTAAGGTGGGACTGGAAATCACCGTCGCCTGGTGATTGGCTCAAGGTCTCCCACTGGCTTCCATGCCTAAGGTGGGACTGGAACTCACCGTCGCCTGGTGATTGGCTCAGGGTCTCCCACTGGCTTCCATGCCTAAGGTAGGACTGGAAATCACCGTCGCCTGGTGATTGGCTCAAGGTCTCCCACTGGCTTCCATGCCTAAGGTGGGACTGGAACTCACCGTCGCCTGGTGATTGGCTCAAGGTCTCCCACTGGCTTCCATGCCTAAGGTAGGACTGGAAATCACCGTTGCCTGGTGATTGGCTCAGGTCTCCCACTGGCTTCCATGCCTAAGGTGGGACTGGAAATCACCGTCGCCTGGTGATTGGCTCAAGGTCTCCCACTGGCTTCCATGCCTAAGGTAGGACTGGAAATCACCGTTGCCTGGTGATTGGCTCAGGTCTCCCACTGGCTTCCATGCCTAAGGTGGGACTGGAAATCACCGTCGCCTGGTGATTGGCTCAAGGTCTCCCACTGGCTTCCATGCCTAAGGTGGGACTGGAACTCACCGTCGCCTGGTGATTGGCTCAAGGTCTCCCACTGGCTTCCATGCCTAAGGTAGGACTAGAAATCACCGTCGCCTGGTGATTGGCTCAAGGTCTCCCACTGGCTTCCATGCCTAAGGTAGGACTGGAACTCACCGTCGCCTGGTGATTGGCTCAGGGTCTCCCACTGGCTTCCATGCCTAAGGTAGGACTGGAAATCACCGTCGCCTGGTGATTGGCTCAGGGTCTCCCACTGGCTTCCATGCCTAAGGTGGGACTGGAACTCACCGTCGCCTGGTGATTGGCTCAAGGTCTCCCACTGGCTTCCATGCCTAAGGTAGGACTGGAAATCACCGTCGCCTGGTGATTGGCTCAGGGTCTCCCACTGGCTTCCATGCCTAAGGTAGGACTGGAAATCACCGTCGCCTGGTGATTGGCTCAGGGTCTCCCACTGGCTTCCATGCCTAAGGTGGGACTGGAACTCACCGTCGCCTGGTGATTGGCTCAAGGTCTCCCACTGGCTTCCATGCCTAAGGTAGGACTGGAAATCACCGTCGCCTGGTGATTGGCTCAGGTCTCCCACTGGCTTCCATGCCTAAGGTGGGACTGGAAATCACCGTCGCCTGGTGATTGGCTCAAGGTCTCCCACTGGCTTCCATGCCTAAGGTAGGACTGGAAATCACCGTCGCCTGGTGATTGGCTCAAGGTCTCCCACTGGCTTCCATGCCTAAGGTGGGACTGGAACTCACCGTCGCCTGGTGATTGGCTCAGGTCTCCCACTGGCTTCCATGCCTAAGGTAGGACTAGAAATCACCGTCGCCTGGTGATTGGCTCAAGGTCTCCCACTGGCTTCCATGCCTAAGGTAGGACTGGAAATCACCGTCGCCTGGTGATTGGCTCAAGGTCTCCCACTGGCTTCCATGCCTAAGGTAGGACTGGAAATCACCGTTGCCTGGTGATTGGCTCAGGTCTCCCACTGGCTTCCATGCCTAAGGTGGGACTGGAAATCACCGTCGCCTGGTGATTGGCTCAAGGTCTCCCACTGGCTTCCATGCCTAAGGTAGGACTGGAAATCACCGTCGCCTGGTGATTGGCTCAGGGTCTCCCACTGGCTTCCATGCCTAAGGTGGGACTGGAAATCACCGTCGCCTGGTGATTGGCTCAAGGTCTCCCACTGGCTTCCATGCCTAAGGTAGGACTAGAAATCACCGTCGCCTGGTGATTGGCTCAAGGTCTCCCACTGGCTTCCATGCCTAAGGTAGGACTGGAAATCACCGTCGCCTGGTGATTGGCTCAGGGTCTCCCACTGGCTTCCATGCCTAAGGTGGGACTGGAAATCACCGTCGCCTGGTGATTGGCTCAGGGTCTCCCACTGGCTTCCATGCCTAAGGTAGGACTAGAAATCACCGTCGCCTGGTGATTGGCTCAGGGTCTCCCACTGGCTTCCATGCCTAAGGTGGGACTAGAACTCACCGTCGCCTGGTGATTGGCTCAAGGTCTCCCACTGGCTTCCATGCCTAAGGTAGGACTAGAAATCACCGTCGCCTGGTGATTGGCCCAAAGTCACCCAGCTGGCTTTTATGTCTACGGTGGGACTAGAATTCACTGTCTCCTGGTGATTGGCCCAAAGTCACTCAGCCAACTTTCATGCCTAAGGTGGGACTAGAATTCACCATCCCCTGGTGATTGGCCCAAAGTCTCCCAGCTGGCTTTCATGCCTAAGAGTGGACTAGAACTCACCGTCTCCTGGTTTTTATCCTGGTGTCCTAACCACTGGAGTTAAGTGGTTACTATAAGGCAACCGAGAGAAATCAACTCAAGGGTTGTTCCCTGCTGATCCATCTTTGAGGGACTGACCGGAGGATGGACCTCGGCAAAAGATGGGTGGCATCTCTCACCTTATCTCCCCACCCACCCCTTTTGGCGGGGGGGGGGGTTTGTCTGATACAACAACTGGCAAGGGAGAAGACACCTCTGAGATCTGACAGGGTGATCTCTTCCGCAGCAACAGCGAAAGTCTCAAACTCTTCCTACAAACAGGTTGGGTTTTTTAATTTTTTTTGCTTCTAAGAATAACCGCATCAGCTACCGGAGACCTCGCGGTCTCCACGGACTTGGCCAATTGCCTCGTCGCTCCAGCGACCGTATCGCTGGGACATTCCCTGGGACGAATTCTGGAGGTTAATCAGGCCCTGCGATTCATTAGGCAGTTAATTAATGTCAGGTAATTAAGCCCTATTTCATTCTGTCAGTCCTTGGACCGGTGGAAATTGGCTCCTCCGAAGCCGCCACGGAGGCAGAATCCGGGGTTTTTTTGGGGGGGGGCTTTGCGTGTCAGGAGTCAGGGATGGGGGAATTCCGGGTTTGGGTGATTTAGGCAAGGAAATTGGCTGGGTGACCTTGAGTTAAACACCAGGAGGTGAGGAGTTCTAGTCCCGCCGTAGGGATGAAAGCCAGCAGCTGGCTGACTTCGAGACTGTCCCCTCTCTCTCAGTCGAACCCCCCTCAGGAGGTTGTGGGGAAAATAGGAGGGAGGGAGGGAGGAGTATTTTATAGTATAGTCTTTATTGTCATTGTACAAAATAAAATAGTTGGTACGATTGTCAACTTGAGTAATTTATAACAACAACAATAACAGCAACAATAATAGGCTATAAACAAAAAGTAATTTCTCCGTGGAAATTACTGAGCAATGAGATTACAAAATTATTTCTCAAATCCCAGATTTTTCTTCTTTCCTTCCTTCCTTCCCCTTCCCTCTAATCCTTCCCTGCCTCCCTCCTCTCCCCTTCACTTCCTTCCTTCCCTCCCTTTCCTTCCCTTGCTTCTCTCCCCTTTTCTTTCTTTCTCTTTTTTCTCTTTCTTTTTCTTTCCTTTCTTTTTCTCTCCCCCTCCCTTCCTCCCTTCCTTTCTTTCCTTCCTTCCATCCCCTTCCCTTCCCTCTAATCCTTCCCAGCCTCCCTCCCTTCTCTCCCCTTTTCCTTCCTTCCTTCCTTCCTTTTTCTTTTTTTCTCTTTCTTTTCCCCCTTTCTGTTTCTCTCTCTCTCTCTCCCTTTCTCCTTCCTGCCTTCCTTCCTTCCTTCCACCCCTTCCCTCTAATCCTTCCCTGCCTCCCTCCTCTCCCCTTCACTTCCTTCCTTCCCTCCCTTTCCTTCCCTTGCTTCTCTCCCCTTTTCTTTCTTTCTTTCTCTTTCTTTTTCCTTTCTTTCTCTCTCTCTCCCTCTTTCTTTCTCCTCCCTTAAAGCCAACGTATTGCCATCGTTCCCTTTTGCCAAATGCAGGGAAGCAGCCTTCCAGGTAATTACAGGTGGCTCCCTCTCAAAAGAGATTCAGGGGAAGCCGTCCGTCAAAGGCTCACGGCTCAGGCAGTTCTCCGAATCCTGCCGACTACGGTGTTGTCAACTGACCAGTGATAAACAAACCAGGGTTTTTTAGGGCGACGTGCGAAGCTAGGAGACTAGCCTTTTTCCGCGTGAGGCCAGCTGCTGGGAAGAGGGGTTGGGGGAACCAAACAAGGCCAGCCCACCCGGGGGCTCCCTAAGCAGCCGCTCGGATTGTGTTTCCAGCTCCTCCGCCAGAAATTGGGCCGCTGGAGTGGCAGATGCGTCGATTTGTGTTGACAATTTGCCACTCTAATAGCTGCCTGGAGCTTTTGCCTCCCGCGCTTGGCAGGCTGATCACCGTGGCCGGGCGATTGGCAATGCCAAAGCAACGCAGGCTCTCCATCCATCCATCTCTCCATGAAACACCCAGCTGGGAGAACATGGCGCCAATCTTCCCACCAGCCGGTCCCCCACAGCGCCTTCGCTGTTGAAGTTGAGAGAGAGAGAGAGAGAGAGGGAGGGAGGGAGAGAGAGAGAGAGAGAGAGAGAGAGAGAGAGAGAGAGAGAGAGAGAGAGAGAGAGAGAGAGAGAGAGAGATGACTAGTCCTACAAGGATCAGGTTAAGAGAGAGAGAGAGAGAGAGAGGGAGAGGGAGAGAGAGAGAGAGAGAGAGAGAGAGAGAGAGAGAGATGACTAGTTCTACAAGGATCAGGTTAAGAGAGGGGGAGAGAGAGAGAGAGAGAAAGGGAGAGAGGGAGAGGGAGAGAGAGAGAGAGAGGGAGAGAGGGAGAGAGAGAGAGAGAGAGAGAGAGATGACTAGTCCTACAAGGATCAGGTTAAGAGGGGGAGAGAGAGAGAGAGAGAAAGGGAGAGAGGGAGAGGGAGAGAGAGAGAGAGAGAGGGAGAGAGGGAGAGAGAGAGAGAGAGAGAGAGAGATGACTAGTCCTACAAGGATCAGGTTAAGAGAGGGGGAGAGAGAGAGAGAGAGAAAGGGAGAGAGGGAGAGAGAGAGGGAGAGAGGGAGAGAGGGAGAGAGAGAGGGAGAGCGGGAGAGAGAGAGAGAGAGAGAGAGAGAGAGGGAGAGAGAGATATGACTAGTCCTACAAGGATCAGGTTAAGAGGGGGAGAGAGAGAGAGAGGAAGAGGAAGAGACAGAGAAAGAGAGAGAGAGAGAGAAAGAGAAAGAGAAAGAAAGGGAGAGAGAGAATCAGAGAGGGAGAGGGAGAGAGAGAGATGGCTGGTCCTACAAGGACCACATCAGGTTAAAAGCTACTCAGGGGACCCAATAGAAAAGATCCCAGGGGATGAATGGAGAAGCACCAAGCAAAATTCCAGTCCTGGTCTCACAATCTGGAGGCTGAACCATCCATGAAGAGTTGGGGGAGGAGGCACCAGTACGTCCAGTCTAAGGAAGAGAAGGATTTGGGGGCTAGCACTCTTCTGGCTCTTGAGGGGAGGCCACAAAGAAGAGGGGGGGGTTTCCCACCAATTCTCCAAAGCATTGGAGGATGGTAAAAGGAAGCCACGGGTGCCAACTTATCAAGGAGGCATTTCAACCAGCAAATAGAAACACACAGATAAAATCTGCCACCTGTGATACAATTTTGACATTGCAGAGGCAGTCCTCGACTTATAATCGTTTGTTTAGTGACTATTCAAAGTTATGGCATTGAAAAAAAAGGACATTTAACTGTATTTTCACACTTATGACCCTTGCAGCATCCCACAGGGCGATGAGATCAACATCTGGAGGACGCTCGGCAATTGACCCGTATTTACGACGGTCGCAGTGTCCCCAGGGTCATGTGATTCCCCCTTTGGCCACTTTCTGACCAGCAACAGGGATGGATCAACAACCGTGTGACTAACTTAACAACTGCAGTGAGTCACTTGACAACTATGGAAAGGAAGGTCGTGAAATGGGGCAAAACAAAACAGCGAATGTCTCACTTAGCAAGAGAATTTTTTTGCTCAGTTGTGGTCGTAGACCGAGGACTACCTATATACGCTCACAGGATTTATTCTGTCCTAAACCTGTGCACAGTGCTCTAGTCAAGGCTACGGTTTCCCCAGTTGCAATGGGTGGCTGTGAAGGTTGGAGCATAAGGAAGGCTGAGCGCCAAAGAATGGAGGCCTTTGAACTCTGGTGCTGGAGAAGATTCCTGCATTGAGTCCCTTGGACTGCAAGGCCATCCAACCGGTCAGTCCTGGAGGAGATCCACCCCAACTGCTCTTTAGAAGGCCAGATCCTGAAGAGGAAACTCAAATGCTTTGGCCACCTGATGAGAAGGAAGAAGGCCTCCCTGGAGAAGAGCCTCATGCTGGGAACGATGGGGGGCAAAAGAAGAAGAAGGGGACTTCTTCTATCTATCTGTCTGACTGACTGCCTACCTATCAACTATCTATCTATCTATCTATCTATCTATCTATCTATCTATCTATCTATCTATCTATCTATCTCCCACGAGTCCCTTGGACTGCAAGGCCATCCAACCGGTCAGTCCTAGAGGAGATCAACCCCGGCTGCTCTTTAGAAGGCCGGATCCTGAAGAGGAGACTCAAAGACGGCCACCTGATGAGAAGGAAGAAGGACTCCCTGGAGAAGAGCCTCATGCTGGGAACGATGGAGGGCAAAAGAAGAAGAAGAGGACGGCAGAGAAGGAGGTGGCTGGATGGAGTCACCGAAGCAGTCGGCCTGAGCTTCAATGGACTCCAGAGGATGGTAGAGGACAGGAAGGCCTGGAGGAACGTTGTCCATGGGGTCGCGATGGGTTGGACACAACTAACAAAAAACAAAACCTGTGCGCAAAACTTTCCAATTGCTCCCCTGTACGTTTTTTTTAAAATCATCCGTACAGTAGAAATAAAAATATTATTTACAACTTTTAGAAGTATAATATTGAAGCATTTGGGTGGCGTTGCCGGCTATAGACGCTGGCGCCTCGGGAGGTGTTAACAACACATCTGGTATCTGTAAGAGCTTTGAGACTCTGATTGTGTTAGATTTCTGTCATGGAGACAAGGTCAAGAGGAAATAAACACCCTGCTTGCTTGCTTAAGCTGCCACGGGCCACCCTGCTTGACGAGTCTCCTGCAAACCTACAAATTGGATTGCATCAAAGCCAGGAAAAACACCACTGTTGCTGCTAGATTATTATTTTTTTACAGCTAGGAATAAAATCGGATTGCGGGTAACCTTAACTTACATTCAACTGTACCAATGAATTAAGGACAGGTGGACATTATGATGTGCAAGGAAAGCGTGATGAAGCACCCGCAAAGCACTTCGTTAGCAAAGGCTTATAAACAGCGCTAATAAAATGGGCTGATTTATTTGCTAGGGTGAAATTCAAACCAGAATCCATTGCTGAATTCTGATTCTTTGGCGCCCTCCAGTGTTCGCGGCAAGCAATGGCACCAGGTGTAGCTGAGTCAACAACTATATATTGTTATTATTTCAGGCAGAAATTAAAAATCAGTTGTAAAACCTGAGACTGATAAGAACCACGCATGTTTTTTTTCCTACTCAAACAGCCATAATTTTCCTCCCTTTCCTCAAACCTTACACTGCAATGCTTACATTTTGCGTGCTTAGCGAGCACTATTGGCACCAGCAACTTAGCCGTTAAGTAAGAATGGTTGTTAAGGGAAACCACAACTGTGCTTGCAAAATCTTCCTTCCGCTTTCTTTTGCTTTTCAGACATGCAAAAGTCGTAAATGTGAGGCCTGGCTGCAAAGTTACTTTGTCCTCACTGTTGTGGCCGCGAATGGCCATTCAACAAGGCAGCCACAAAGGCTTCGTGGACTGCTCTTCCAGAAAATGTGTGAGAGAGATGCTCTTGGGGCACTAATAGAATCAATTATTTTTCCACCTCCCCTCCCACCACGCCCCTGTTCTTCATATGGGCTGGATGTTGGCCATCCGTATAAGCCGCGTTCGTTTTAAAGTAATGCCTCTACGTACATCCGCTGCAGTGCTTGTTTCATTGTCTATTTCCAAAATATTGACACAAATATTGGCACTCACTCAAACAAGCGGTGCTCCTGCAGATGGGGAAATATTAGTTTTGCCATAATCCAATTCCCCAAACATTCATCAAATTTTTGCAGAACTTCCAAGTTTCGCGATAATCTTACTGCAACTTTGACGCAAATCACCCAAATTTTAAGGCATACAATTAGCACAGCAAATCTGTTTTTTTACAGAGTCTGAAGCACCAAAAAAAAAAAAAAAATCCATTTTTAAAATGCCTTTGTTTAAAATACAAACCAATCCACCACACTGAATTTTTAAAAAAACACCTGGTCACTTACCTTTTGGTTCGACCATCCAATTCCAAAGAATAGAGGAATTCAAAATTGGTCATTTATTTATTAACTTTGGGAAGGAGACAATACAATCACATGTATTATTTTTTTCCTGTTATTTATGACTACATTTTTTTCACTTCTTTATCCTCTTAGCTTCTTTTCTATAGATATTCTGTCTTCTAAAGGCTTCAAAAGTTTCTACTTGTACGTATATACATTTTCAAGCAGGCTGATTTTGACCTCTTCGGACGCTGTGTAATTTATCAATTCCCAACCACAGCAATTTCTAGCTAGGTGAAATTCAATTCCCAGAATTCCCCAGCCACTGATGAGAAAATTCTGAGAACTGAAGGCCACACATCTTAAAATTGCCAAGGCTGGAAAACAGATCTAACTACTTCAAGACACTGTAAAGGTTTTTTTTTCCTACAACTATACAGATGCATCCACTACTTGGCTTTTGAATAAGAATCAAATACTGTGGGAATTGCAAAAAGCTTTTCAAGAGCAGGTCTTCAAACTTGGCAACTTTAAGACTTACGGACTTCAATTCTGGCTGGAGAATTCTGGGAGTTGAAGTCCAGAAGTCTTAAAGTTGCTAAATTTGGAGACCCCCCTGGCCAACAGTATGTCCGTTCCTTTTCTTCCCTTCTTAAACCCAAACGAGGAATGCAAAAATCACATCTGCCATGATCCACACAAAGCCTAACGGGATCCAGTCCGATGTTCACTCACCAGCATTGACGATTGCATCGACCTCTAGCTTGGTGATGTCTCCTCGGAAGAGGGAGATTTTCCCGTTCAGATTATTATCCTTGGGGTAATTGGTTTCTTCGGGTTGCTGGATCCGAGTGCCTGGCGTAATCGGGGTGGGGGGGTTGGGTGAGAAAGAGATGAAAATGATGATGATGATGATGATGATGATGATGATGATGGGGGAAGGGAGGTATTTCTCTGTCATTAACTTCAAAACAGCTTTTTTTAAAAAAAAGACAACTCACTTTTGGCCATTTCTTTCCATGTTGGGATCTGTTTCAGTTTGACGAAATCTTTGGTGAAGTAATGCGCACGCCGCTGCTTGCTGTTCAGTCCTTTCAGAAATGCTGGATGGGAAGATAAAGCAAAGGATAAAGAAAGGAATGGTTAGTGATCCAAATTCCAGCAAGGGGGGGGGGAGATCTGCAACATTTTACTGTATATTTTTTTTTTAAAATCACTTTTAAGCAACTTGTATTGCACCTTCAATACAAGGAGCCGAGGTGGCGCAGTGGTTAGGGTGCAGTACTGCAGGCCACATCAGCTGACTGTTATCTGCAGTTCAGCGGTTCTAATCTCACCGGCTCAAGGTTGACTCAGCCTTCCATCCTTCCGAGGTGGGTGAAATGAGGACCCGGATTGTTGTTGGGGGCGATATGCTGACTCTGTAAACCGCTTAGAGAGGGCTGAAAGCCCTATGAAGCGGTATATAAGTCTAACTGCTATTGCTATTGCTAAAATGTTTTCATTTTAGCTAGAACAGTGTGAACTAAACAAGGCAGTCCCTGAATGAGGACCACCAATGATAGGTGGAGCCAATTTGGTGTAGTGGTTAAGGTGCCAGCCTAGAAAGTGGGTGGCGGTGAGTTCTAGTCTCACCTTAGCCATGAAAGTCAGCTGGTGACTTTGGCCCAGTCCCTCTCTCTCAACCCAACCTACCTCACAGGACTGTTGTTGTGGGGAAAATAAGAGGAAAAAGGAATATTATATATGTTCACCTCCTTGAGTTACCTATGAATTAAAGAATACCCTTTATAGTTTTTATACTATGAAGTTCATGTTATAAATTACCTATAAACTTTAAAAAAAAAACAGTTAGGATTGTGTATTATCTATTGTATTATTTAGTTCCGATTGTGTATAGGTTTTGTAAAATTTTATCTTCTTAATTTTGTAAACTGCCCAGAGATAACTTGTGTAGGATGGGCTGTCAATAAATTTTAAAAAAAGGAAAGGAAAGGGAAGGAAGAAGGAAAGAAAGAAAGGAAGGAAGGGAAGGAAGGAAGGAAGGGAGGGAGGGAGGGAGGGAGGGAGGGAGGGAGGGAGGAAGGAAGGAAGGAAGGAAGGAAGGAAGGAAGGAAGGAAGGAAGGAAGGAAAAAAATGTAATAATAGCCTTACAAGTTAGTACAATACAACACATCCAAATTTCAGGAATGAGGAGGAATTAAATAAGGGAATAATACTATGAAGGTCATGTTATAGTTACCTATCAACTAAAAAAAAAAAGTTAGAATTGTGTGTTATCTGTTGTATTATTTAGTTTCTATTGTGCATAGGTTTTGTAAAGTGTTATCTTCTTAATTTTGTAAACTGCCCAGAGGTAGCTTGTGTAAGATGGGCTGTCAATAAATTTAAAAAGAAAGAAAAGGGAAGGGAAGGAAGAAGGAAAGGAAGAAGGGAGGGAGGGAAGGAAGGAAGGAAGGAAGGAAGGAAGGAAGGAAGGAAAAAATGTAATAAATTTAAAAAGGGAAGGGAAGGGAAGGAAAGGAAGAAGTGAAGGAAGAAGTGAAGAAAGAAGTGAAGTAAGGGAGGGAGGGAGGGAGGAAGGAAGGAAGAAGTGAAGGAAGAAGTGAAGTAAGGGAGGGAGGGAGGAAGGAAGGAAGGAAGAAAGAAAGAAAGAAAGGAAGGAAGGAAGGAAGGAAGAAAGGAAGAAAGAAAGAAAGAAAGAAAGAAAGAAAGAAAGAAAGAAAGAAAGAAAGAAAGAAAGAAAGAAAGATGTAATAATACCCCTTAGACAGCTAGTACAATACAACACATCCAAGTTTCAGGAACGAGGAGGAATTAAATAAGGGAATAATTCTTATGCTAACCTAAGCAGAGAAGTTTTGCAACAACTGAGGCGTTAACTTGCTCAGTGTACATATCTCACTGCAGTGCGTCACCCACTGAACTGATTTTAATCAACTCTGGTCAGAAATTGGAAATGGCCATTCAGGGGCTTACTTCCAAAGAAACCCCTTCCTCAATGCTAACCTTGGACACCAAACCCCCTACCAGACCTGAGCCCAGGGATTATCCCTTTGCCTTGTCCCTAGAGCCAGGGACACGCAGGGCCATTTTTGAGTCCCTCTTCAGCTCACAAACGGACAGAAAAGTCTCCTTCGGGGGAAAAAAACAGCCTTGGAGAGGGGCCTATTTTCTTAGGCCGGCCGCCATTGCTCTGAGGGGAGCCATTTTTCCTCAGCAGGGAGGCAAAGGCAGCCCTCTCCAAAGTCTGGGCTCCTTCTCAACTGCTGATCCTCAAATCTTAGTTTCAATGTTTTTGAAAGCCCAGCTTTTTGCCCCAAAAAACCCCCCAAAAAGATCTCTCAAGAGGACATTTTCCTTAAAGTTTGGATGCAGGCCTAGTCCAGGAGAAGGACCAGCCCAGGCCGGTTGCTAGGCAACCAAGGCCTTGACCACTCCATTGCCTGCTCACTGCAAATTTTTAGCTTCTTTTATTTATTAATTAAATTTAATACACTGCCCATCACTCTCTCTTAGCGGCTCTGTCACCTCAGTGACTTTGGGTGGCTTACAAACTTCATAAAGGAGAGGCAAACATTAAATAAAAATAGAAACTTAAGAAATTAAGTACAGGCCGTCAGTCCTAAAACTTACAAATGTTCATTCAGGGACCAAAGTTACAACAGCAGTGAAGAAAGAGCCTTAACGGCTATTTATTTTTATTTTTTTTACCCTTATGTTAAAAATAAACACTTTTAACTACGTCTCTTTTTACCTTTAAGTTAAAAATAAACACGCAACCACGTCTCTCTTTGCAGTTGTGTTAAAAATAAACATTAATTTAAACGATGTCTCTCTTTTTTTTTAATCCTCAGGTTAAAAGTTAACATCTTTGTGTTTTAACTATGTTTCTTTTAACAATTTTTAATGTGTAAACCGCCAACTAGAGTCACTTAGATGAGTTGGTGGGCAGCGTGGAAACTTAATAAAAAATGGGGCAGAAACTTGCTTTCCCACGACCGAGAAGAAGTGGGAGGTATGTTAAAGGAAGAAAAGTCCCATTCTGCACAAAAGCGAACAGAGAAATACATAAACAAGAACCGAAGAAATGGTTCTGGGTTCATTCTGGTTGATTTTGTATTTTAAAGTACAAAATAAAGTGCCTTTTTGATCAAGCAGCAGTAGAATATGCCTCTTTGCAAAAGCTGCAATTTCTCTTTGAGACCTCTGGATCAATGTTCCTGTTAGCATCTCATCAAACTTCATCTAAAAAGTGTTGGATATATGCAACATGTTGGAAAATAAATTCACACAGGAGGGCACCGGGTTGGCCTGTGCATTTGGTGGGGTAGGGGGACACTACTGCTTGTAGCTGACTTCCTAGGATATCCTTCCAATTTCCTACAATGTTTTGCAAGATATTTTATCTGCAAGCAAGCAGCCTAGAAAAGCTTCCGGAATGCAATGCAGTTAACAGTTAACTGCAGAAAACCATTTGCAGAAGCATCAAACTTCCAAGTGGAGATATACGGACTCGTATCGGTATAGCTAACAAAAATACAATTATTTACCTTCCCCTCCTACAATGAACCATATAATATGCAGTTTAAGGCTCTGTGGAATTAAAGAGGGGTTTCCTGAAAGAACAATTAATCAGTGGGACGGCTTGCCTCCAGAAGTTGTGAATGCTCCAACACTGGAGGTTTTTAAGAAGAGATTGGACAACCATTTGTTTGAAATGGTCTAGGGGTTTCCTGCTTGAACAGGGGATTGGATTAGAAGACCTCCAAGGTCCCTTCCAACTCTTCTTATTATTTGAGAATCCCAGATCAATTAACGAGTGGAACGGCTTGCCTCCAAAGTTGTAGGTGCTCCATCAATGGAGGTTTTCAAGAAGAGATTGGACCACCATTTTTCTGGGATGGGATAGGATCTCCTGCTTGAGTTGGACTAGGAGACCTCCAAGGTCCCTTCGAACTCTTGTTATTATTCGAGAATCCCAGATCAATTAATCAGTGGAATGGCTTGCCTCCAAAGTTGTAGGTGCTCCATCAATGGAGGTTTTCAAGAAGAGATTGGACCACCATTTTTCTGGGATCGGGTAGGATCTCCTGCTTGAGTTGGACTAGAAGACCTCAAGGTCCCTTCCAACTCTTTTATTCTGTTATTGTAATTGACCAGATACACCCTCGGCCTCAATGCTTTCCTGGACAAGCATTTTGATGGAAGTCCACACTTTTCCTCTAAAACATCATTTAAAAAATAATACTAAACTGGCCCACTTTTAAGGTTCCTTAATTTCAGGGCAGGATCTCAAAGAGTGCAAAGGTCCAATCTCTTCTTGAAAACCTCCATTGACCCGGATTGTTGTTGGGGGCAATATGCTGACTCTGTAAACCGCTTAGAGAGGGCTGAAAGCCCTATGAAGCGGTAGATAAGTCTAACTGCTACTGCTACTGCTACATCACCAAAGTTGCCTTAAAGTTAAACAAACTGCAGTCTACTGAAGTTAAGATCAAGCTTGGGAGGTTGGCAGAGGAGTCGGGGAATTAAAGGGGGTGCCCGCTTGCAAGCCAGCGAAGGAGAAGGAAGGAGAAGGCTTGCAGGAGGTTCAGCATGGGACTCCTGGAAGGAGACGCAGGCAGGGCAAGGACTTTGCAAAGACACTCACAACCACACGCTCTGCCCTTTACTCACTTACATTTAGCCTCCTTCCAGTCAGTGGACGTGGTCAAATCCACCTTAGCAGCCATGGCTACAGCCCAGCTCCGGATGCCCTGTGCAAACACCCACCGGCTGACAGCTGTGCCAAAGGAGGGGAGCCTGGCCCCGTCCCCTTGCCTCCCTCCACCCGCGATGGGGCCACCGCCCCACTCCCTCCACAGCCTCCCTACACTGCCAAGCCACCTCTGCTGCTGGAGGGGCAGAAAAGCGCCTGGCATGGTTGCAAAGGCTCCAGCGGGCCGCTGCTCTGGTTGGTCCCGGGAAAGGGCAAAGGGATTTTTCTCCCTTATATATATCAAACACCTGGTCCGCCTCGGGCGAGCAGCGGAGCCAAGCGAGTTGCAACAAAACAGCAGCTGCTGCTGCGGCTCAACGCACGAGCCCAGCCTCCGAGGCCCCGCCCCGCGCTCGGGCCCAAGGGCTGCTGGGAAATGTAGTCTTTGCACTTCCTGACTTCTTCAGGCTCTTTGCTGAGGATTCTGGGAATTTAGCTTACTGTATTGTCATTGCACATGGTACACCACGGGATTAAATGCCATCACTTATAAAGCCCTTCATGGTATTGGACCTGGGTACTTGAGAGACCGCCTGCTGCCAATTACCTCCACTAGACCGATTAGATAGCAATAGCAATAGCAGTTAGACTTATATACCGCTTCATAGGGCTTTCAGCCCTCTCTAAGCGGTTTTACAGAGTCAGCATATCACCCCCACAGTCTGGGTCCTCATTTTACCCACCTCGGAAGGATGGAAGGCTGAGTCATCGCTGAGCCAGTGAGATTTGAACCGCTGAACTGCTGAACTAGCAGTCAGCTGAAGTGGCCTGCAGTACCGCACCCTAACCACTGCGCCACCTTGGCTCTGATCCCACAGATTAGGCCTCCTCCGAATTCCATCCGCCGGCCAGTGTCGACTGGCGACTACCCGGAGGAGAGCCTTCTCTGTGGCTGCTCCGACCTTCTGGAACGAACTCCCCGTGGAGATTCGCACCCTCACCACCTTCCAGGCCTTCCGCAAAGCCCTTAAAACCTGGCTGTTCCGACAGGCCTGGGGCTAAAGAACCATTGCCCCCGTCTCGAATGGTATGACTGTTGTGTGTTTTAAATCATGCATTGTTTTGTGTCGTTTTTAATTTTGTCTGTATCCCCCCCTTCCCTGGTTTGAGTTGTGAGCCGCCCTGAGTCCCCTTCGGGGGAAAAGGGCGGCATATAAATAAAATAAACATTCAAACATTCATCTCCAGTGTCCATTATAACAATAAAAATAAAAGCACAAAGACGCCTCCTTCACACTCTATCCAATTGAAATTGAAAACCCAATATTGCACTATACCAGTGATGGCTAACCTTTTCGTCGCCCCTACTCCGACACCCATAATGCAATGCACGTGTGATGCCCCGCACATGTGCCCCAGCCACATGCATGCACCCCGTGTTTCCCGCCTCCCCCCCCTACACGCATGCACTTGCCCCCTCCCTTTCGCAATGTCTGGTTTCCAAGTTGGTGCAGGAGGCCTTCCAGGCAAAATTGGGGTGGGGGTGGGGGGTGGACTTCAACGCCCAGAATTCCTCAGCTGGATAGGGAATTCAGGGGGTTGAAGTCCACCCATTTTATGCTGGTTGGAGAATTCTGGGAGATGAAGTCCACCAGTTTGAGAAACAGTGGTATAGAAGATGGTAGAGCAGGCCCAGTTCGCCAGTCTTGCTCCAAAATAATGCTTTGAGAAAAGAGATCTAGCGTTGCCTATTCCCCGATGGGCTGAGTTTCCATGTGTTGGCAACGTAACCACCAGCTAATTTTAGAAAGGATGTTGACAGAAGCTAAGCTTCTAAATATAGCTCAAAAACTAATCATGCTGCTTTCTCTAGTCTATACTGTAGGAAGTTATCACCCAGCCCTCTCCCAGAAAAATGAAATATCCTAGGAAATATTGAAAAGGCAGAATATTTCTCTGGATGTGAAAAGGAAGAAACATGTTTTAAAAGACAGAATAGTAGCTTCCTGCCCATCCCCACTTTGTCAATGGGCCATTAAGAAGGCCAAGCTAGTCCCTTTACATAACAAAGAGTTCTCCACTTCAACTCCAGGGAGATGGGATTAAGGCATGATAATATTGGCCCTTTACCCAACTTGCCACATGGCATCTGAGAGCTCAACCAAACCGGGATTCAAAACGCAGCCTAGAGAGTTGCATGGCCCCATGGGAGTCTGACAAGCAATCAGAATACAAGATCAAGATCAAAGGCCAGAGAGGGCATAAAACCAGGGACTCGGCATCTCAGTCCTTCCTTCTCTTCTTCTCCACCAACATTGAAGCATGTGATCACCTTTTCTGTTCAGGACTCAAGCCATGTGGTCCTGTCCACCATTAAAACCATCTTTCCAAGCAGCCTCCATGTCTCCAGTGTCTTTTTCCCCACTTGGAGCCGAACCCAGAAGGACATTTCTTTCATCAATACGATGCTTGGAGCAGCATCAATTTGGCCAGTGTTGGTTTGTGACCCCCAATCCCACCCCACAAATAAACTGCAATGTGCTATATTGAAATAAGATTCAAAAGATATTAGAAAAGGTTAATTTCATTTAAATCTTTCAGCTTCCTGTTGTTTTTCCAGCTTCCTGTTGTTTTTCCAGCCTTTCTACATTAATTGATCAGCATCCCCACAGTGATGTGATCAAAATCAGGGCGCATTTATTTATTATGAAAGTTCCAGCATCCTGTGGTCACCATTTGTGACCTTCCCATCTGGCTTCCAACAAGCAAAGTCAATGGGGGAAACCGGATCTGCTTTACAACTGCGTGACTCATTTAGCAACGCAGTAATTGGCTGAATGACAAAGAAAAAAGCGCCATAAAATCAAGCGAGACTCACTAAGCAATTGCTATGCTTAGGAGCAGAAATGCTGTTCCCAATTGCGGTTGTAAATCGAGGTGTGCTCTTTATTTATTTCCAAATAAATCTAGATCTAATTATGATGTTATGCCAAGGTATAATCTAATTTACAAGGTTTCATTTAGGAAGGATGAATCTGTAACTTTCCCTTTATGGTTGAACTACATCCCATTGATGAGGCTGGCTGGGAGTTGTAGTTTATTTTTACCTGGAGAATGGCAGGTTTCTCATCCCTGACTTAAGACATTCATCCTCAGAGAAGCAGAATGAATCTGAGACCATGCCAACGGAGGTTTAATTAACTACGCCATTATTTTATTACACATTAGAACATATCTCAAGTCTTGGAAACCCAATTAAGCATGCAAATTGTGAAAATAACCCAATGAAGTGTGCAAATGAAAAGCCCAGTTATGAAATTAACACCCAGCCTTAATCACTCTTGCAATCAGCTTTTCTGTGCATTTGACACCATGGTTCTGAACGACCTTACATGGTTTAAGATAGCTTTCCCACTGTATAACATTTGTTTCTCTTGCCATGTACATGTGTACATCCGAGCTAGACTGTGTTGTTTCTCCCTGTCATATATGTAGATGAGTGGTGTGGTGGCCTAGAGGTGGATCTCTCGCCTCACAATCAGGAGGTTGTGAGTTCGATCCAAGGTAGAGGCAGATGTAGGGTCTCCTGCTTGGGCAGGGGGTTGGACTAGATGACCTGCAAGGTCCCTTCCAACCCTGCTAATCTGTTAAAGCATCTCAAAATAAAATGATGTGGAATCAAGATAGTTCCCTTTTAAAAATCAAAAATTGCATTGAAAAAAAATTGTTCTCAGGCAGCCACCATCCACAAGGGATGGACTCCAGTTCCCATAACCCAGGAAGGTAGCAGAATGGTTGGGGGCATGGGAGTTGTAGTCCAACCCATTAGAGGGAGAGTCGTTTGAGAAAAGCCAGGAAAGCATTCGACTTTTGTAGTGACGTCTTTGCAGCTGTTGGTGAAATTGTTACATATTTTGTGATATTACACATATACAAGATAGGAATGTATAAAAAAGTTACATATGCAGTATGAAAAAAGACTGTAAAGGAAGAAAACGTTTTACAAAGCTTGGAGGAGGGGATTAAGATTAAATTAAAATTAAAAACAGGGAGAAAAGAAATAAATGTCAGAACTACAATGCAATAAACCAAAACTTCCCAAACTAGAGGACAGAGGGGGGGGGAAACTTCCGGCTTTCCCAATAAAAGGAAAAAGCGGAAATGACGTCATCCTAGAAAAACCATGTAAAGCGGTTAGACAGGTAGAAACCCGGAAAACCAATGAGAAGGGGGGGGGGGAAGAAAAATCAAAGCCTCTAGCTATTGGTCAGGAGCTCTGATGACGTCAGGATTCCGTCCCAATGGAAGCCGAGAGCGGACTTTCCCAAAACCTCGCCCCCCCACCTCTTTCTCCACAAGCCTGTCAAACGGCGCGGGCCAATAGCCGGAGGGCAGCCCGCGGCGACGAACCAATCCGCACCTCTCGGGGGGAGGTGGGGAGGGAGAAAGGCGGAGAGAGGGAAAGCCCGCCCTCTTTTTAGCCTCCCACCAACGAGGCGGGAAGGGGGTCGGGCCGACGCGCGCGAGCGGGAGCCAATCGGGCCCCGGGGGCGGGGCGGGAGCATTCTAGCAGGTTCCAGAAGGCGGGGTGGGAAAAGGGAAAGGCGGGCGGAGGAAGGAGCCGGAAAGCCAGACGGGAAAAAGCCGAAGGAGAGGCGAGCGGAGGAACTGAGATTTCCCCGGCGCCATGGAGAAGGTGGGAGGGCTGGTGGGGGGGGGGAAGGGAAAGGGCTGGGGGGGTGTCAACCTGAGGGGGGAGGGAGGGAGGGCTGTGCCTTTTGCAAAGGATTCTGGGAAATGCACGTTGAAGGGGGGAGGGGGCTCGTCCCCAGGATCGGGGGGAGGGGGAGGCTCCATGGTTGTGCACCATGGGGGGAGGGAAAGGAGAGGAGCCCGCTGAGTGGGGGGGGGGGAGAAGCCTCGTGGGGAAGGAAGGAAGGGGGAGCTCGCAGTGCATCTTGGGAAGGGGACCGACAGTCTCTCCCCCCCCCCCACGTGCTGCCCTTGGATGGGGTGGGTTCCCATCATCCCCAGCCTGCGTGGCCCACCTGTCTCCTTCAAAGTAATGGCCTTACCCATCATCCCCTGCATGCATGGCTCGCCTGCTTCCTTCAAAGTAATGGCCTTACCCTTCATCCCCTGCCTGTATAACCGACTTTCTTCAAAGTAATTGCTATATCCATCATCCCCAGCCTGCATGGCCCACCTGCCTCCAAAGTAATGGCCTTACCCTTCGTCCCCTGCATGCATGGCTCGCCTGCTTCCTTCAAAGTAATGGCCTTACCCTTCGTCCCCTGCCTGTATAACCGACTTCCTTCAAAGCTATACCCATCATCCCCAGCCTGCATGGCCCACCTGCCTCCTTCAAAGTAATGGCCTTACCCATCATCCCCTGCATGCATGGCTCGCCTGCTTCCTTCAAAGTAATGGCCTTACCCTTCGTCCCCTGCCTGTATAACCGACTTCCTTCAAAGCTATACCCATCATCCCCAGCCTGCATGGCCCACCTGCCTCCTTCAAAGTAATGGCCTTACCCATGCATGCCTGCATGCATGGCTCGCCTGCTTCCTTCAAAGTAATGGCCTTACCCTTCATCCCCTGCCTGTATAACCGACTTTCTTCAAAGTAATTGCTATATCCATCATCCCCAGCCTGCATGGCCCACCTGCCTCCTTCAAAGTAATGGGCCTTACCCATCATCCCCTGCATGCATGGTTCGCCTGCTTCCTTCAATGTAATAGCCATACCCATCACCCCCAGCCTGCATGACTCACCCACCTCCTTCCAAATAATACCCTTACCCATCATCCCCAGCCTGCATGGCCCACCTGCCTCCTTCCAAATAATACCCTTTACCCCATCATCCCCAGCCTGCATGGCCCACTTGCCCCCCTTCACAGGAATGACCTTACCCACCATCCCCAGGCCACGTAGCTTCCCAGCTGTCCACACTAATGGGTGTTGAGAACTTATTAATCATTGTTATTAACACTACTAAATTGTGTTGATACAGAGAAGAATCACTTCTGAACCTTCTTAGGGATTTCTATGGCTTTTATCATGTCTGCTCTTAAGAGCTTGGCCACCACAATGTTGAGCTGAGGTCCAAGGGGAGCCAGCCATGCTTTTGTAGACCGGGCTACAGCTCCCATCATCCCCTGCCGGGCTATTCTCAGATTGGCTAGAGGAGGTGTCCTAGAACAGGTTTAGTTTTACCAGTGTGTTTACAGGTGATTTGCTTTATCATTGATGGGGCCTTTGACCTATGGATGTTACGGGTTTTGAATGAAGGCAAATTGTGTGTGTGTCTCTCTGTGTGTGAATTGATTCTGCTTTGGGGGGGGGGGGGATGTTTACTGCACTGACGGCATTTCAAAGTGGACAAATTTGCTCAGATTAATGGGAGTCCTTCTCTCTATTCTGGGAGCCTACCTTTCTTGTGGGCACTTTCCAATTTTTCAAGTCACTTTTAGGAACATACATGTATGTATATATATGGGACGTGGTGGCTCAATGGCTAAGACGCTGAGCTTGTCGATCAGAAAGGTCGGCGGTTCGAATCCCCAGCACCGTGTAATGGAGTGAGCTCCCATTCGTTGTCCCGGCTTCTGCCAACCTAGCAGTTCGAAAGCAGGTAAAAAATGCAAGTAGAAAAATAGGAGCCACCTTTGGTGGGGAGGAAACAGCGTTCCGTGCGCCTTTGGCGTTGAGTCATGCCGGCCACATGACCACAGAGACGTCTTCGGACAGCGCTGGCTCTTCGGCTTTGAAACGGAGATGAGCACCGCTCTCTAGATTCGGGAACAACTAGCACACATGTGCGAGGGGAACCTTTACCTTTATATATATAGGGATAATATTTATAATATTAGGGACATGGATTGCTTTTAGGCACACGGATCCCGTCCAAAGCAGTTTTCCGCCACATGTCACAGTTCCCACCTCGCTCCGCTGTTAGCAGGCCGCTCTTCCGATCTGCAGAGACAGCTTGTAGGAGGTGGTGCTGTTTGGGCACGAAGGTGCCTTTGCATGTGAACGCTGCCTCTCCAGCAAAGCACGGGAAGCCACTTGAACAGAACTTAGCGCAACCTCTCGGCTCTTTGAAGCTGTTTACGAAAAGAAGAGGGGCCAAGCCTAACTTTGCACGTCGCAGCATGTTCGGCATCGATGGAGGGAAGACCTCGCTGTCAAACTCTTCCTGGATCAGGGATAAGGATGTCTTCTTCAGCCATTTGGGAGGCCCGTGCGGCCTCTCACTGCTCTGGATTATTTTGGCAGGGCTGCTTCCGGAATGTGCAGAGACCTTTCCCCGACAGAAGTGTTGGGTTTGCACATCTGGCTTGGGTTTAACAGTGGCCTAAGTGAGGGGTCCTTGGCACGCTCTGAACTTGGTGGGTTTCTTGCAGACGATTGGTGACCCAGCTAGGGAACATCATCAGTGCTAGGAGTGGAGAGGAGGACTGTGGGGTCCTTGATATTCTCTGAGCTTGATTGTTTTCTTGCAGACGTTTCATGATCCAGCTAGGGAACCTCATCAGTGCTAGAAGGGAGTGGGGATGGTGGAATGGAGGAGGAGGAAGAGGAATGTAGAGTCCTTGATATTCTCTTGAGTGTTTTCTTGCAGGCGTTTCATGATCCAGCTTGGTAACCTCATCAGTGCTAGAAGGGAGTGTGACTTTCTCTGTTTATAGACAAGTGAATTGGATAGAAGAGAACATTCGTAGCTCAGGGTTGAAATGAGGGGTCCTGGGTGCTCTCTGAGCTGAGTTGTTTTCTTGCAGGCGTTTCATGACCCAGCCGGGTAATATCATCAGCTCTAGAAGGGAGTGGGGGTTTGCTCTCATTTTATATTCTAGTGGCTTGCCCTGCCAGTATTGGAGAAGAGTGGTCTTAAGAGGTTCTTTGCTTGGGCTGTTTGCCACCCCCAACACTTGATATTCCACTAGATTAGAATATAAAATGAGAAGAAACCCCACTCTACTAGCACTGATGACGTTGCCTAGCTGGGTCACGAAACGTTTGCAAGGAAAATAAGGAGCCCCTCATTTCAACCCTACAAATATTCCCCTTCAAATGGCATAAGTAACGCCACTCTCCCCTCGGCATCCCGGTTTGGGGTGCACTAAGCCAGCTGTGGTTTATTCGATAAACTCTTATTAAACCCCAACTCGGCATCGTGCGCGAACCAGGGAAGTTGAAAACAGCGGGTCGCTCTTTCTGCAGGGATTTCCCCCTATTGAATAACGTGTGTCTCTAAACGGGTAGACCTTTGGCCTCCTGCAAAAAAAACCTGTCTCCCTTTTGGGGGCTGAAGCTTGACTCAGAACTGTGCCCCCCCCTCCCCACTCTGACCTTTTGCCACTAATTAAAACTCTCCTGCCACTCATCATCCTAACGGCACTTGTAACCCAGGTGTGAAAATGAATGGAAGAAGCCAGTTGGCTTTTTTAAATCAAGGTGCCAGAAAACTGGAGCGAGCAGAAAAAGGAAAGGGGGGGGGACCAGAACAGACCTGTAATGTAAGGCAGCCCCAGGTGGGTGTGAGATTGTGTCAGGGTTTTACACCATAGCAACCTGGCCGGGCTCCAACTTCCATGGCTGAGCCTTTCGGCCTTTTTTTTCTCCCTGTATGTGTCTGTGTGTTCCTGCCTCCTTGCGCCATCCCAAACGGGCCGCCCGGGGTGGGTGGGGTGTGACGCTTGTATTGTCTTGCCCTCCTTCGCTTTTTGGGGATGAAAAAAAAATAAATAAACCCGTTTCCCCGCATAGCTCAAGCGCGGAGGTGAAACGGCACCCGGGATTGTTCCCGAAAAAGAGCCTCCGTGACATTTTGTCGCTGCTCAAAAAGGATGGTTATTCTTGGCCATCTGTAATTTCAGCTGCTGGTCCCGGGAGCGGTGACTCAGAGGAAGCTACCTCTGGATTGCCGTTTCCTCTGGGGAAGAGCGTGAGAATGTGATGGGGGGACCTTGTCCTCTGATTTAATGTCACGGTTGTTCCGGACACAGGTGAGAGCTGCAGATGCTCGCTTTAAGGTCCCTTGGTGTCCATGAACAGGGGATGGACGGGCACCCCTAGTTGGATACAGTTTGGCCCTTCTATCTCCCTGGCTTCTCTTCCTGGAGGGAAGAAATGAACGTGACTATTGCACATAGATACAGTGCTGTGGCCCGCCAGCAGAGGTAGCAGCAGAGTCGGAGACTGAGGAGGGTTGGGGAGGAAGATGGGCCAGTCCTGGAGTCTGGGGAAGCCTCTGATGAGGGCTCTGTGTCGGAGGCAGAGAGGGGGCCAGAGTTATCAGTTGCCGAGTCAGACATCAGGGAGGCAGAAGAACAGCTGGAGCCTGTTCCCAGTGTGCGCATGTGCAGAGCTGCCAGACGAAGGGAAGAGCTAAAGAACAGGGGTCGACTTGGGAGTAAGGCCACAGGTGGACGGTGAATGGCCCCTCCCAGAGGAAACAAAAGAGGAGCGAAAGGGGAGTGGAGTTTGCAGGAGACCATTCGCTTAATTGGTTTGTGACTCCTTGTCAAGTTCTGCAGATTTCAACCTGGCTCCTCTCCAAGCCAGATAAGGTCTGTGAGTGTAAATCCTCCCTTGAAAGACTTTGCTGGAGGTGAAGGAGCAGAATTCACAACAAATTAAGAAAAGGGGTTTTTGTGGGACAAGGAGTTGGCTTCAGGCTCTCGGGAAGCCTCGGACAGAGAACATACGGATACCGGAATGTGATTTTTCTTCCATTAACAGTAGTCCTTGACTTATGACCACAATTGAGCCTCACGTTTCTGTTGTTAAATGAGATGGTTTGGTGAATTTTGCCTCGTTTTACAGCTCTTCTTGCCACAGTTTTTAAGGGAGTCGCTGCAGTTGTTAAGATGGTTGCAAGGTTGTTAAGTGAGATTCAGATTGGCTTTTCCCGTAGACTTTGTTTGTCTCAACATGACTGTAACCGTTGTAAATATGAACCGGTTGCCAAGCGTCTGAATTTTGACCACGTGATGTTGCAACAGCCATAGGAGTGGTGTCCTGGCCTACAAGTGGAGCTCTCGCCTCACAATCCAGAGGCTGTGAGTTCGATCCTAGGTAGAGGCAGATATTTCTCCTGGCACGATGAAAATGTATCTGAACAAAACTCCGCACTGGCGACACGAAAGGCACCCGGCCAGTAAACACTCTGCTATCTCCATTCAGCTGCCCAGACTCCACCCCGCAAGGGATCATGGGGTCATTAAAAGAAGATGATGTTGCAATGGTCATAAGTGTGGGAAGTAGTCCTTTGCCAGTCCAGCAACTGGACTTCCCCCCCCCCACCCAGATTTAATGTCTCACTGCTCCTCTCTCTCTCTCTCTCTCCCTCTCCCTCTCTCTGTGTATGTGTGTGTGTGTATGTATGTCTCTGTGTCTCTCTGTCTGTTTCTCTTTCTCTCTGTGTGTGTGTCTCTTTGTCTGTCTGTTTCTCTCTCTCTTTCTGTGTGTCTCTGTCTGTCTCTCTCTCTGCGTGTCTCTCTGTTTCTCTTTCTCTCTGTGTGTCTCTGTGTCTCTCTCTCCCTCCCTCCCTCCCTCTCTCCCTCTCTCCCTCTCCAGGTGAACGAACTGAAGGAGAAAGGTAACAAGGCTCTCAGCTCCGGCAACACCGCCGAAGCCATCAAGCACTACACCGAGGCCATCAAATTGGACTCCGCCAACCATGTGCTCTTCAGCAACCGCTCTGCTGCCTATGCCAAAAAGGGGGAGTACCACAAGGCCCTCGAAGACGCTTGCAAGACCATAGAACTGAAGCCCGAATGGGGCAAGGTGAGAAAATATACTTCCAAAGCCTCTTCCCTTTCACCCCCCAAAAGGGAAAGTTAAAACAGTCACGGTGGGATGAATGGGGAAAGATGAAGGGAAAAACTGAGGAGAGATACTAAAGCAGCAGAATTAAAAAGGGAGGGAAAAGATGGGAAAGGAAAGAGATAGAAATGTTAAGATCAAGAAAAAGAAAAACTAGGTAAACGGGTGGAGAGAAGAGGAAAGAAGTGAAGTTCCTGAGAGACTAAGAGAAAATGGTTGAAAGGAGGAAAGAAAGAAAAGTATTTGCTAGTGGACTAGAATGAAATTTAGTAAATATAGCCAACAGTATATATTCAATATAATGTGGTGGAAATAGATTAATAGTATTACTTGTAGATAATTAAATGAAATGTTTGCTATATAAAATTAAATTTGAGGATATATAATTAATAGTAAAACAGAATAATAGATGGAAATGATACGTTAAATTTGATTGATTTAGAGAGGCAAATAATGATATTGTTTATATATTAAGAAGAAATTAAAATTAAGCGGAAGAATATGGAACGAAAATAAGATGACTGAAATGCAAAATGAAAACATGATGTAAAATGAACTATGCAGTCTTCCAATATCTCAGGGGCTGCCACAAAGAAGAGGGAGTCAAGCTATTCTCCAAGGCACCTGAGGGTAGAACAAGACGTAATGGGTGGAAACTAATCAAGGAGAGAAGCAACTTAAAACTAAGGAGAAATTTCCTGATAATGAGAACAATTAATCACTGGGGAAATTGCCTCCAGAAGTTGTGAATGCTCCAACACTGAGTCAAAAGAAAAGACCCTGTCTTATTTTCGGGGTTTAATTAAGATATAAGGGAATTACAGTAACACTGTTAATTGTGTATAATTAAGTTAAAGGTTCTCTGTGTTAAAGCTGTATGTTGCTTATAGTAAAATAGACCCAACAGAGATGAATTATGAAATGATAATTTGGTTTAACTTTGAAGGGGCCATCTTGATATTGCTTATGTACTAAGAAGAAAATAAGTTTTATAGGGGAATGAATGTGGCTGAAATTGGAAACAGAACTATGATTTAAAATGGATTATGTATACGAGAGGATGTATAAGAAAAGACTCGGACAACACTTTCTTTATAAAATGTCTAATAAAAAATAAAATCCTTGGAGGAGAGAAAAGAAAAAAGAAAAGAAGATGCTCTCTTATTTTCGGGGAAACACGATAGACTGGGGCAAAAGTCGCTTCATTGTCTCGCTTAGCAACAAAAAAACATTGGACTTGATAGAAGTCGTAAGTCGAGGATTACCTGTACTTACAACCCAGGTCTGAAGTTCTGACACACACACACAGTCTTTTGGTCACACAACTGCGCTTAAGAGTAGTCCCATTTGCAGAGGGAAAGAAGAAAGAGGGGTAGAGAGGGTGGGAGAGAGGATCGGAGGGAGGCTGAGATGGAAGGGAGGGAGTGTATTGGGAGAGAGGAGTGATAGGAGCCAAGGTGGCGCAGTGGTTAAATGCAGCACTGCAGGCTACTGCTAGATCAGCAGTTCAGCGGTTCAAATCTCACCGGCTCAGGGTTGACTCAGCCTTCCATCCTTCCGAGGTGGGTAAAATGAGGACCCAGATTGTTGGAGGCAATATGCTGACTCTCTGTAAACCGCTTAGAGAGGGCTGAAAGCCCTATGAAGCGGTATATAAGTCTACTGCTATTGCTATTGCTAGAGGGGGAGGGGAAGTAGGGTAGAGGGGAATGTTGGAGGGGAGAAAGGAAAGTTGGAGGGGGGTGAAAGAAAAGGTGTATGGAGGGTCGAAGAGGTACATTGGGTTTGTATTTTGGGGGGTATTGTTAACAAGGATGGCTGTGTTTATTGCTCAATGTTATATGGCCCCGGTTATGCACAGTATATATGTGACTGTATGAAATGAAAATGAAAATAAAACATATTTGAAACAAGAATAGTCCCATTTGCAATGCAATGTTTGCTGCCAAGCGGCATTTCTGACACTAGCCAAAAGGAAAAAAAATGCTTAACGTTTGCAAGACAGCTGTGGATTTGTTTAATGATCGGGGGGGGACGGGACGCTGGTGGAGGGCGTCGCCTGCCTCTGATGCGTTGTCGTTGCTCTTTGCAGGGTTACTCCCGGAAAGCAGCTGCCTTGGAATTCCTGAACCGTTTTGAGGAAGCGAAGAAGACGTACGCGGAAGGGCTGAAACACGAGCCGGGTAACGCCCAGCTGAAGGAAGGCCTGCAAAATATGGAATCCAGGCTGGCAGGTGAGGGGAAGGGGAGGAGGGTCCTCCCCCTGACTTGGAGAGTCTTACGTTTCCCTTGCAGCAATCCGGAATAGATAGCGCCTGTCTCTTTTGAAAAGCAGGCCAAGCCAAGGGCCATGCAACCTTTCCATGAAGAAGGAGGGGGGGGGTTGTACACATTATTGATCCCCCAAACTCACTGGGGTCCATGTAAAGGATTGAATGAAAAAACAAGACATGGGGGAGATAGTCATGGTTGGTGCGGTGGCCTAGAGGTGGCGCTCTCGCCTCACAATCAGGAGCCTATGAGTTTGATCCTAGGTAGAGGCAGATATTTCTCTCTGGGCACGATGAGAATGTCTCTGCTGAACAAAACTCCGCCCTGGCAACAGGAGTGGCATCCGGCCAGTAAAACACTCGGCTCCGTTCAGTTGCCCCGACTCCACCCCCACAAGGGATTATGGGATCGTTAAATGATAATGATGATGTAGATAGTTATGGAAAGATCCGGTACGTGGAAGTGCTCGACTTACGACCACAAGTGAGCCCAAAATTTCTGTGAAGTTGTAAGTGTGAGCTTCGCCCCATTTTACGACCTTTCCTACCACCGTTTAGCAATAGCAATAGCAGTAGACTTATATACCGCTTCATAGGGCTTTCAGCCCTCTCTAAGCGGTTTACAGAGAGTCAGCATATTGCCCCCAACAATCCGGGTCCTCATTTTACCCACCTCGGAAGGATGGAAGGCTGAGTCAACCCTGAGCCGGTGAGATTTGAACCGCTGAACTGCTGAACTGCTGATCTACCAGTAGCCTGCAGTGCTGCATTTAACCACTGCGCCACCTCGGCTCATTGTCCCGTTGTTAAGGGAATTGCTGCAGTCGTTTGGTTAGTAACATGGTCATTAAGCGAACCTGGCTTCTTACCGACTTCGCCTGTCAGAAGGCGGCAGAAAGGGATGGCGTGATCCCAGGACACTGCAACGGTCGTAAATACGAGTCGGTTGCCAAGCGTCTGAATTTTGACCACGTGGCCGTGTTGCATTTGGTTGTGAGTGTGGTCGTAAGTCACTTTCGGGGCGGTTGTAACTTTGTTACAGTAAACAAACTTTTGTAACTCGAGGACGATCTGCAACACGGTTGCTAAGTGTTGACTTTGCTAGTCAGGCGGTCGCCAAAGGGGATCCCACGACCCCAGGACATCAACCGCTAGCCCCCTCCAGCAACCCAATCAGAGAAGGAGGAGGCGGCGTGGGAGTCAGAGTCAGCATCAGGGCAACCTGGGAGCTCCGAGGGGGAAGAGGGAATGGATCTGGCAGAGAGAGAGACAGAGGCAGAGCCTGGGCTGTCTGTCAGCCCTCAGATGGAGAGTCCACAGCTCCCAGGTCTGGATGTGGCTGATGAGGAAGAGGAGGAATGGCTAGGTCCAGTGCCTGACACACGGATGCACAGAAGGCAGAGGAGAGGAGAGCAGTGGAAATCTATGGGCCGGTCCTCGGGACGGAAGAGCCACCGCTGCTAGCGAAGCCCTACCCTATCTCTGGGGATAAAAGGCAGGGGGCAGAGATAAATAGATGTGGCAGAGAAGAGGAGAGCAGTGGAAATCTATGGGCCGGTCCTTTGGACGGAAGAGCCACTGCTGCTAGCGAATCCCCACCCTAGCTCGGGGGATAAAAGGCAGGGGGCAGAGATAAATAGATATGGCAGAGGAGAGGAGAGCAGTGGAAATCTATGGGCCGGTCCTCGGGACGGAAGAGCCACTGCTCTTTTGAGGGTTTCTTGTGCTTGGGGAGCTGAGTCAGAACAATAGGAGTCAGATGGGTGAGAAGTTAAAGCTGAAAATGGCAGGAGTTTTGCAGCCCCCCCCAAAGGAAATCCCCTTAAGACCCTGACTCCTCTCTCTCTTTCTCTCTTCTCCCCGCCCCCTGTCCTCTTCCAGAACGGAATCTCATGAATCCTTTCAACATGCCCAACCTCTACCAGAAGCTGGAGAGTGATCCCCGCACCAGAAATCTCCTCAGCGATCCGAGTTACAGAGAGCTGATTGAGCAACTCCGCAACAAACCGTCGGAGCTGGGAGCGTGAGTGTCCTCGATGGGTATTGCAGAAGGGGGGGGGGGCTGATCCCTCCCAGTCAAGGTTGTACCCTTCCTCGACCAGAGCCAGAGTCTCCTAGCTCAGGAATCCATTGTGGCCCGCCAGAGGCCAGTGGAGCTGGCAGCAGATTCAGAGAGTGAGGAGGGTTGGGGAGGAGCCTGGGCCAGTCCTGGAGTCTGGGGAAGGCTCTGATGAGGGCTCTGTGTCGGAGGCAGAGAGGGGGCCAGGGCCGTATCCCAGTTATCAGCTGCCTTCAGAGTCAGGCATCAGTGAGGCAGAAGAACAGCTGGAGCCTGTTCCCAGTGTGCGCACGTGCAGAGTGGCCAGACACGAAGGGAACAGCTAAAGAACAGGGGTCGACTTGGGAGTAAGGCCACAGGAGGACGGTGAATGGGGAGTGGAGTTAAACCTTAGCTTCCTGCACTGGGTCAACCTACCAAGGGGGGTGTATCTGAGGTGCTCAGGCTGGGCTTCTCACCTGCTTGCCTCCCTGCTCTGTGACAGAAAACTGAAGGACCCCCGGGTGATGACGACACTTGGGGTGCTGCTCGGAGTCGACTTAGCCAGCGCTGACGATGACGACGAAGCCATGTCTCCCCCGCCTCCTCCACCCCCTAAGAAAGAGCCCAAGGCAGAACCCATGGAGGAAGACTTGCCAGAAAACAAGAAGCAGGTATTATACTCTGGCAATTTGGAAAGTTTGAAAATTAGAGGGAGGAAAGAAGGAAGCAACGAGGAAAACTAGAGAGAAAGGGAAGAGAAAGGAAAGGGAGGGAAGGGCAGAAGGACGAAATTTAGTGAGGAAAGGAAGGGAAGAAAATTAGAGGAAGGAAGGAAGGAAAATTAGGAAGGCAAGGAAAAAGAAATCAAAGGAAAGAGAAATGAAAGGAAGGGAAGAAAATCAGAGGAAGGAAGGAAGGAAACGAAAATTAGGAAGGGAAGGAAAAAAGAAATGAAAGGAAAGAAATGAAAGGAAGGGAAGGAAATTGGAGGGAGTAAGGAAGGAAACAGCGAGGAAAATTAGGGAGGGAAGAAGAAATCAAAGGAAAGAAATGAATGGAAGGGAAGGAAGAAAATTAGAGGGAGGAAGAAGACAACGAGGAATATTAGGAAGGAAAGGGAAGAGAAGAAATGAAAGGGAAGATAAATGAAAGGAAGGGAAGGAAATTGGAGGAAGGGAGAGGAAGGAAAAGAAAATTAGAGGGAGGAAAGAGTGAAGCAACGAGGAAAATTAGAGAGGAAGGGAAGGAAAGAGAAGAAAGGAAAGAAATGAAGGGAGGGAGGGAAGGGGAAAAGGGAGAAAATTAGAGAGGAAAGGAAAAGAAAATGGAAGGAAGGAAGGAAACAATTCAGAAAATTAGGAAGAGGAGAAGAAATCAAAGGAAAGAGAAATGAAAGGAAGGAAAGGAAGAAAATTAGGGGAAGGAAGGAAGCAACGAGGAAAATTAGGAAGGGAAGAAATGAAAGAAGATAAATGAAAGGGAAGGAAGAAAATTAGAGGAAGGGAGAGGAAGGAAAAGAAAATTAGAGGGAGGAAAGAACGAAGCAACGAGGAAAATTAGAGAGGAAGGAAAGGGAAGAAAGGAAAGAAATGGAGGGAGGGAGGGAAGGGGAAAAGGGAGAAAATTAGAGAGGAAAGGAAAAGAAAATGGAAGGAAGGAAGGAAACAATTCAGAAAATTAGGAAGAGGAGAAGAAATCAAAAGAAAGGAATGAAAGGAAGAAAATTGAAGGAAGGAAGCAACGAGGAATATTAGGAAGGAAAGGGAAGAGAAGAAATGAAAGGGAAGATAAATGAAAGGAAGGGAAGAAAATTAGAGGAAGGGAGAGGAAGGAAAAGAAAATTAGAGGGAGCAAAGAACGAAGCAACGAGGAAAATTAGAGAGGAAGGGAAGGAAAGAGAAAAAAGGAAAGAAATGGAGGGAGGGAAGGGGAAAAGGGAGAAAATTAGAGAGGAAAGGAAAAGAAAATGGAAGGAAGGAAGGAAACAATTCAGAAAATTAGGAAGAGGAGAAGAAATCAAAAGAAAGGAATGAAAGGAAGAAAATTGAAGGAAGGAAGCAACGAGGAAAATTAGGAAAGGAAGGAAAGAGAAGAAATGAAAGGAAGGGAAGAAGGAAGAAAATTAGAGGAAGGAAGGCAGGAAGGAAGCAACGAGGAAAATTAGAGAGGAAGGGAAGGAAAAAGAAGAGATGAAAGGAAGGGAAGAAGGAAGAAAATTAGAGGAAGGAAGGAAGGAAGGAAGCAACGAGGAAAATTAGAGAGGAAGGGAAGGAAAGAGAAAAAAGGAAAGAAATGGAGGGAGGGAGGGAAGGGGAAAAGGGAGAAAATTAGAGAGGAAAGGAAAAGAAAATGGAAGGAAACAATTCAGAAAATTAGGAAGAGGAGAAGAAATCAAAGGAAAGGAATGAAAGGAAGAAAATTGAAGGAAGGAAGCAACGAGGAAAATTAGGAAGGGAAGGAAAGAGAAGAAATGAAAGGAAGGGAAGAAGGAAGAAAATTAGAGGAAGGAAGGAAGCAATGAGGAAAATTAGAGAGATTCTTAAACAGTGGGTGGCCAGCAGGGAAAGCTGACAAATCCTTACTGGGCCCAACAGTTTGTGTTGGATTGGCTGCCAAGCCAGCCTTAAAAGTCTCCCTAATCAAGGTGGATCTGCTGATTTTCAGGCCCTGAAGGAGAAGGAATTGGGGAACGAGGCCTATAAGAAGAAAGACTTCGAGAAAGCCCTGGAACATTACAACAAAGCAAAAGATTTGGATCCCACCAATATGACTTACATTACTAATCAAGCAGGTGAGATGGGCGGAAGAGGGGTGGGGGTGGGGGACAAGCCTGCAGGCTTAAAAAGAGACCCTTCTAGCACTGGTGATGTTCCCTAGTTGGGTCTTGAAATGTCTTCAAGGAAACAACTCCATTCCGAGGGCTCCACAGTTCCTGAGCTACAAATATTTCCTTCCGTGGGTTCAAAACAGCACAACGGGGTGGGGGGGAAAGTTAGAGAATTCTTCTCTGTCCCTTTACAAAATGAAACCGTTTCCGTAACCCACGTTTTAAACTGTTGAAAACCTAGGAAAGCGGGGAGTGCTGAGCCCCGGAATTTATTAAAATAGAACCATCTGGGCTTGGCTTGTTTCTAGGTAGGTCTATTTGTTTGCAGGCTCGGTGGCTAAGACACTGAGCTTGTCGATCGGAGAATCACAAACCAACTAACGGTCTCCTGCAAACTCCACTCCCCTGTCGCTCCTCTTTTATTTCCCCTGGGAGGCACCGTTCATTGTCCCCCTGTGGCCTTCCTCCCAAGTAGACCTCTGTTCTTTAGCTGTGCCCTTCATGTCTGGCAAGTCTGTGCATGTGCAAACTGGGAACAGGCTCCAGCTGTTCTTCTGCCTCACTGATGTCTGACTCTGAAGGCAGCTGATATCTGGCATATGGCTCTGTCCCCCTCTCTTCCTCGGACACACAGCCCTCCTCAGAGCCTTCCCAGAGTCCAGGACTGGCCCAGGTTCCTCCCCAACCCTCCTCACTGCCCGAATCTACTGCCAACTTCACTGGCTGCTGGCGGGCCACGACAAAGCCCATCAGCCTCATCCAGCTAGCGGAGAGAGGACAACACTTTTGTTTACCAACTGGGTGGGGAAGGCACCTGTAGTTCTCACACCTGTCTGTGTGTGTGTGTCTGTGTGCGTGTGATTCTCCCTTGGTTTTCAGCGGTGCATTTTGAAAAAGCGGAGTACAACCAATGCCGAGAACTGTGTGAACAAGCCATCGAGTTGGGGCGTGAGAACCGGGAAGATTATCGACAAATTGCCAAGTAGGTGGCCCAACATTCCTGGGATGGTTTCCTCGGGAGGGATCAGAGTTTGAGTTTTGTTCTTTTTCAGCTGCCTCTCCGATGTTTCGATGTTTGTCAACCTTTGTTAAGAAACCCTCTTAGTTGGATTTGCACCAGAATTGGCTTACTTCCCATTTTGGGATGAAAAAGATATACGGGCTTTGAAAATTTACATCACAACCTGCCTCGATTTACGACAAGATTGAGCCCAGGATTACAGTCATAAGTCGTGCCAGTCATTAAATCGGTGAACCCCAGCTCACTTTGGGGCCTTTTTTCCCTTTTGCGGCAGTTGTTAAGCGAGTAACTTTTTTTCAGTGGTTCTCAATTGAACGTCATTAAGCAAATCCATTGCAGTGTTTTGTTGTTGTTGTTGTTGTTTTGGCCTAAACTGGAAATAAAAGGGACGCAGGGGCCCGGTGGCTAAGATGCTGAGCTTGTCGATCAAAAAGGTCGGCAGTTTGGCGGTTCGAATCCCTAGCGCCGCATAACGGAGTGAGCTCCCGTGACTTGTCCCAGCTTCTGCCAACCTAGCGGTTCGAAAGCATGTAATGGAATTGGCCATCCATGAGGCTGCCTTCCTGTCCCTCAGCGGATCGGCCAGGCATTATTCGCTTGCCCGAGGACTTTCTCCACACTCGGTCCTCGATAGCTGCATGGTGACAGTTGTTGTTGTTGTGATTGTCGTTGCGTCTAGAGCTTACGCCCGAATTGGGAACTCCTACTTCAAGGAAGAAAAGTACAAGGAAGCCATTCAGTTTTTCAACAAGTCCCTGGCTGAACACCGGATTCCGGAAGTGCTAAAGAAGTGTCAGCAGGCAAGCAGCTCCCGAGAGTTTTGGTGGAAAGGGGGGGGGTTTCTTTTCTCCACAATAACAACGACCCCATGGAGTGGGTTGGACTGAGAGAGGAAATGTTCCAGAATGTGCCGAAGTTAGAACTAGAACTCAACGTCTCCTGGGGATTGGCCCAAAGTCCCCCAGCCATCTTTATGCCTAAGGTGGGACTAGAACTCCCTGTCTCCTCGCCCTAAGTCACTTAGCCATTTTTTCATGCCTAAGGAGAGACTAGAACTCACTGTCTCCTGGTGATTGGCCCTAAATCACCCCGCTGTCTTTCATGTCTAAGATGGGACTAGAACTCCCTTCTCCTCGCCCTAAGTCACCTAGCCATCTTTAATGCCTAAGGGGAGACTAGAACTCACCGTCTCCTGGTGATTGGCCCTGAATCACCCAGCCATCTTTATGTCTAAGGTGGGACTAGAACTCACGGTCTCCTGATGATTGGTTCAAAGTCACCCAGCCATCTTTCATGTCTAAGATGGGACTAGAACTCCCCGTCTCCTAGCCCTAAGTCACCTAGCCATCTTTTCATGCCTAAGACAAGACTAGAACTCACCGTCCAGTTGCTCCTTCATACCGGAGCTTCTCCCTGGGTGGATAACGTTTAAACTTCCTTTCTTCCCAGGCTGAGAAGATCTTAAAAGAACAAGAAAGAGAGGCCTACATCAATCCTGAGCTGGCTTTGGAAGAGAAGAACAAGGGCAACGAATGTTTCCAGAAAGGTGAACGGGTTTTGCACTTGGGTTTGGTGGTGGTTTGCATGGCGCGTCAGGGTAAAAACCTTACTGGACTTCCGTCCATGTCTCCCCACTGGAGGAACAGCGCTTCCCACACTGGCCCCCTTAGGCTGGGTGTTTCTCAAGCACAGCAACCTCTGGGGAATTCTGGGAGTTGAAGTCCAACTGCTTCAAAGTTGCTAACGCTGCATTCGGCCATGTGCTTCCTTGCCAGCAGCTTAAAACTGCTGTGGGACATGGTGGCTCAGTGGCTAAAACGCTGAGTTTGTTGATCAGAAAGGTCAGCATTTGGCGGTTCGAATCCCGAGCACCGCGTAACGGAGCGAGCTCCCATTCCTTGTCCCAGCTTCGGCCCACCTAGCAGTTCGAAAGCAGGTTAAAAATGCGAGTAGAAAAATAGGGACCACCTTTGGTGGGAAGGGAACAGCGTTCCGTGCGCCTTCAGCGTTGAGTCATGCTGGCCACATGACCACGGAGACGTCTTCAGACACCGCTGGCTCTTTGGCTTTGAAACGGAGATGAGCAATGCCCCCTAGAGTCAGGAACGGCTCGCACAGATATGCAAGGGGAACCTTTACCTTTATACTTACCACACTGAGCAGATGCCGTTTCTAACAGTGGAGTGATGTGATTCATTGCTGGAGAAAAAAACACAGCTGAATTAATGCTGAAAAGATCAGTTCTTTTCTCCAATCCGCTTCCTTCAGGAAGCCTGCAGGCGCAGTCAGAAAATCCCAAAATTATTTTTTGTCCCCGGCACTCCTTATTCAGAGATATACTGCCTTGGAATCGGGAGGCTCCGTCCGCCTCGTGACGGTCTTTTTCTCCCCCAGGGGATTACCCGCAGGCCATGAAGCACTACACGGAAGCGATCAAACGCAACCCCAGCGATGCCAAACTGTACAGCAACAGAGCAGCCTGCTACACCAAGCTCTTGGAGTTCCAGTTAGCGGTTAAGGTGAGCATCGCCCCTTGTCGATAAGCCGTAATGGTTTCTTTTGAAATCAGCACGCCAAGAAGACTCAGGGGATGTAGAATGTAGAATAGAATACAGCTGGAAGGGACCTTGGAGGCCTTCTAGTCCAGCCCCCTGCTCAAGCAGGAGACCCTCTACCTTTTCAGTCCAATCTCTTAAAAAACACCACTGTTGGAGAAGGAGGGAGGGAGGAAGGAAGGAAGGAAGGAAGGATAGCAAGATAACAGAGTTGGAAGGGACCTTGGAGGTCTTCTAGTCCAACCCCCTGCTCAAGCAGGAGACCCTCTACCTTTTCAGTCCAATCTCTTAAAAAAAACACCACTGTTGGGGAAGGGAAGGGAAGGAAGGAAGGAAGGAAAGATAGCAAGATAACAGAGTTGGAAGAGACCTTGGAGGTCTTCTAGTCCAACGCCCTGCTCAAGCAGGAGACCCTCCACCATTTCAGTCCAATGTCTTAAAAAAACACCACTGTTGGAGAAAGGAAGGGAAGGAAGGAAGGAAGGATAGTAAGATAACGGAAGGGACCTTGGAGGTGTTCTAGTCCAGCCCCCTGCTCGAGCAGGAGAACCTATACCATTCCAGACAGGTGGCTGTCCAGTCTCTTCTTAAAAATCTCCAATGATGGAGCACCCACACTTCTGGAGGCAAGCCGTTCCACTGGTTAATTGTCCTCCCTGTTAGGAAGTTCGCTGGTTGTGAGCACACGGGCGTTGGGACTCATACTGACCTTCGGTTGATTGCCGCAGGGCGCTCCGGTGAGAGTACAGCAGGCGAAGCGTGGAACCGGTCAAGACGAGGCAGCAGCTGTTCCTGGTTGCCATTTTGGCCTCTGTGACTCATGTTTCCAGCCTCCCATTACGCTCCGTTTGAGACCCGTTCAAGGCTGCGGGGATCGCCAAAGCGCATCGGCGCCAATCGGCACCCGAAAGCACGACGCACAGAGGCCAAAACCGGGGCATGTGAAGGGTGAGAGGGAGGCGGCTACATTCGGTGTATAAGACGCACCCAAATTTTCACCCTCTCTTTTCACCATGTCTTATACTCTGAAAAATACGGTAGTCAAAACGGGCTCTTCTCAAGATTGGGCTAGCGAGGTCGAATGAGGAAAATTAGCGAATGGCTGAACCAAGAGGAAGGAAAAAGTGTTTTATTTCTGAGAAAAGTGACCTTAAAATGCTTTCTTCGTTCCGCAGGACTGCGAAGAATGCATCCGTTTAGAACCCGCGTTCAGTAAGTAGATGGATTTGAACCTCTCCACACTCTGGGTATCTGTGGGGGGGGGGGCGGCTGGGGAATTCTGGGAGTTGAAGTCCACCCATCTTCAATGCCCGTCCCGCTTTCCGAAGCTGATGGGACTTCCTCGCTTTTGCAGTCAAAGGTTACACGCGCAAAGCGGCGGCTTTGGAAGCCATGAAGGATTACACCAAAGCGATGGACGTTTATCAGAAGGCGCTGGAGCTGGACTCAAATTGCAAGGTGAGGACTCGGCCAGGCACACCTGTTCTGACCCAGCTGTTCACCACAAACCTCCTTGGCGGGAACTGAAAAGATTCCTTTAGGAATGCCAGCAGCCCCGGCATTCTCTCTCGCCGCAGGCTAAGAAGTCCATCCGGCAGGGAGATGAATAGTTCTCTGCCACACCTGTTCATCTCCGCCCCCTGCCTTTTATCCCCAGAGCTCGGGTGGGGCTTCGCTAGCAGCAGTGACTCTTCCATCCCAAGGACCAGCCCATAGATTTCCACTGCTCTCCTCTCCTCTGCCACATCTATTCATCTCCGCCCCCTGCCTTTTATCCCCAGAGCTAGGGTGGGGCTTCGCTAGCAGCGGTGGCTCTTCCATCCCAAGGACCAGCCCATAGATTTCCACTGCTCTCCTCTCCTCTGCCACATCTATTCATCTCCGCCCCCTGCCTTTTATCCCCAGAGCTAGGGTGGGGCTTCGCTAGCAGCGGTGGCTCTTCCATCCCAAGGACCAGCCCATAGATTTCCACTGCTCTCCTCTCCACTGCCTTCTGCACATCCGCATATCGGGCACTGGACCCAGCCGTTCCTCCTCTTCCTCATCAGCCACCTCCAGACCCTGGGGGCTGTTGATTCTCCGTCTTAGGGCTGACGGACGGCCCAGGCTCCTCCTCCTGTCTCTCTCTCTGCCAGCTCCATTCCCTCTTCCCCGTCGGAGCTCCCAGGTTGCCTAGATGCTGACCCTGACTCCCACGCCGTCTCCCCCTCCTCCTCTAGTTCGGCTGCTGGAGGGGGCTGGTGGCCGAGAGGCCACGACAACTCCCCTGGCAGGGAGGAGAAGTGCAAAGGTTGCAGGGCAAGGGGTGGCCTGTTTGCCCTCTGTGGTCCCAAAGGATAAGCATTTACAGGTAGTCCTTGACGTACAACAGTTCATTTAGTGACTTCAAAGTTACAACAGTACTGGAAAAAGTGACTAGGACTGTTTTCGCACTTAACAACCATTACAACATCCCCGTGAGCAAAATTTGGACGCTTGGCAACTGACTTGTATTTATGGTGGTTGTAGTGTCCCTGAGGGGTGTGTGTGTGTGTGTGTGTGAGAGAGAGAGAGAGAGAGAGAGAGAAAGAGGTGATCCGGTTTTGCGACCATCTGACAAAGTCGATGGGGAAGGCCGAATTTGCTTAACAACAGTTTCTAATTTCAACAAGGGTTACTAATTTTTAACAACCGCCGTGGTTCACCGAACCAACTGGAACGAGAAAGGTCGTTAAACAGGGTTGTAACAAATGTCTCGCGTAAGCCACGGAAACATTGTGGTCGATAGTCGAGGATTACTTGTATGTGCCTCAACACACCGAAACTACTGGAAGAAATGATAATTAAAGGCCATTAATTAGGGAAAGTTATGTTCCAGAATGTTCCAACGAGCGTTGTACAACGATTGTCCTCTAAAAAGAATTTTTTTTCTCCCGGGTGCAACACCACAGGAGGCTGCCGAAGGTTACCAGCGCTGCCTGATGTCCCAGTACAATCGCAACGACAACCCCGAGGACGTGAAGCGCCGGGCCATGGCCGACCCCGAGGTGCAGCAGATCATGAGTGATCCAGCCATGCGGCTGATCTTGGAACAGATGCAGAAAGATCCACAGGCGCTAAGCGAGTGAGTCAGGGCTGGGGAAATGCGTAAGAGATAAAGCTAGATGATCTTGAGACTTGGTCATCACCCCGTTGTTCGCTAAGGGGTGTAGCTAGAGTGGGGTTGGGCAGTTCATTTTGGCCACTGTTGGAGAGGACCGAGCCAATAGGGCTGGGAAGGTGCGTATATTTTTTTTTAGTTGTTTAATGACCCCATAATCCCTTGCGGGGGTGGAGTCTGGGCAGTTGAATGGAGTTGAGTATTTACTGGCCGGATGCTGTCCCTGTCACCAGAACAGAGTTTTGTTTTGTTTTGTTTTGTTTTGTTTTTAAAACAAACAAAAACATACATAAAATATTTAACTGTATGTGTATTTGTGTGTGTGTGTGTGTGTGTGTGTGTGTGTGAAACGAACTCCTGAAACAAACAAAACGAAGGAATTGTTTCCTGCAAAAGCCCACTCCCCATTTGCTCCTCTTTTTATGTCCTATGGGAGCGGTCCTTCACCGTCCACCTGTGGCTTTACTCCCAAGTCGACCCTGACTTCCCAGCTGTTCTTTTAATCTGGCAGCTGTACGCATGCGTACACTGGGAACAGGCTCCAGCTGTTCCTCTGCCTCACTGTTGTCTGACTCTGAAGGCAGCTGATAACTGTTGGACGGCCCTGGCCCCCTCTCTGCCTCCGACACAGAGCCCTCCTCCGAGCCTTCCCCAGACTCCAGGACTGGCCCAGGTTCCTCCCCAACCTCCTCACTGGGCCACAACAGTGCTAAATGTTGACCAAGCATGGGGGGGAAAATATTTTTAGGGATCTTCCTGACCGCATTCCCTCTCTTTCTCCTTTTCCCCCCCGCAGACACTTGAAAAACCCTGTCATTGCTCAGAAGATCCAGAAGCTCATGGATGTTGGCTTGATCGCCATCCGGTGATGATACTGACCCATCCTTCACAAAGAAATGCCCCCGGTTGAAGAAAAAAAAAAAAGGCAGCCTTGATGGGACTTCCTCCATGAAATGGGTCCAGCCTCCTTGGCAGAAGGCAGAGACTCACACATTTTGAGACACACACCTCGGCCTCTTGCACATATCCGTGCTTGTAACCAACCATCCACCCTATTTCGGCACCGGGAAAAAAAACAACGGCCTTTCTCCATCGTCTCCCGGCCTGTTACTCTGTCTCGGTTATTACACCCCTTGTTGTGAGCTGCCATTTTTTTTCTTTTTTGGGGTAAGGGGGGGGGTTCCCCCCTCTTCTTCCACCCCACCCTTGCAGTTTTCAATTCTCTCGGCCAGCAACTGTGGCCCCCGGCGAGCCTCGTCGCTTGTTTCTCCGTTTTTTTTTCGTTCGGCCGTGAGGCTGCGGTTTACTTTGGTCTCCAGCACATCCAATAAAAAAGCAGAAAGGAGCAAAATTAGGGTCTTTCCGAGTCTCCTCTTTTCAGCGAAAGTTTCCTCCCTTCCGTTCGGCAGACGAATGAACAGATCAGGCCGGTTTGTTACATGTAGTCCTCAGCTTAAAACGACCGAAATTCCCATCGCTAAGCGAAGCCATTGAGTTTTTGCCCCGTTTTACCGCCTTTCCTGCTGCGATCGTTTCAATGAATCACCCGGGTTGTTAAACGAATCCATCTTCCCCATGCGAGTCTGCTTGGCGCAGAAGGTCGCAAAAGGGAATCACATGAACCCCCCCCCCCAGGGCGCTGCAACCGTCATAAATATGAGTTGCTAAGCGTCTAGATTTTGATTGCGTGAACCACGGTCGTGACTCTGAAAAACGGCCATGGGTCACTCTTTTTCCATGCCGTCGTAACTTCGAACGGTTACTAAACAAGTTGTTGTAACTTGAAGACTCTACCTGAATAGCATCTTGAGAAAGGAAAACTATTGGGTGGGGGTCTAAAGGATTAAAATCCCACTGAGGTGGGCTGAAAAATCGGCACATTCAGAAAAAAGTTGCGGGGATGAGAAGTGGATCAGAGGGATTCAGCCAGTTTAGACCGGTTCGCCTGAACAGTGAGTGGAAATCGCGGGTTGGACCGCCCACCTGCCCAGGCTCTGTTGTCCTATTTGGGGACATTTTTGTGGCCAGGCGCATATGTGTACGCCGCATGTGTGAGCAAAGCGCATTTCAGAATGCCAGGCTCATGCGTGGACGGTGGATGCACACCAGTGGTGGGATTCAGCCAGTTCGCACCTATTCGGGAGAACCGGTTGGTAACTTTCTAAATAGTTCAGAGAACCGGTTGTTGGAAGAAATCTCCTTTTGTTTTTTTCCCCCACTTTATAGAGCTAATCCTGTAAGGAAGGCAGGAAGGAAACATTCTGCGGTTGTTTCTAGCCTAATCTTTATTGCCCTGCTTACAGAAACTGCCTCTCCTGTTAACCCTTGTTACATTGTAACAGCTAAAGCAAAGCGCCCATGGAGGTGAGTGACCTTGAGTTAGCCATGCCCACCCAGTCATATGACCACCGAGCCCCACCTACCCCGATGGTCATTAGGGCAGAGAACCAGTTAAGTTATTTGAATCCCACCACTGATGCACCCATGTACACATTAGCGAAACGGTAAGGAAGGTAAGTGAAAACTATTTGGAATTGGGGATTCAAGAAACTTCAGCGAGCCTCCTTTGGTTTCCAACTGTTGCACGACTCATGTTCTGCACCCAAAAGTTTGCATTCCGCAGATCGGCCTTTTTTCCCAGGATTCCTGAATTCATTTTTTTTAATTCTTTTTTTCCCCCTCCTGTTCATTTTGTTTTTTCCTTCCGCTAATCTGCTTGCAGTTATTCTGAAGCATTTCTGGAGTCCTGGAAGATTTTAATCATCTTTTTTTAAAAGTTCCTAAGGCTTCGTCAGAGGGTGATTTAAAAAAAAAAAAAAGAGTTTGGGGAGGATAAGTTGTGCAATCTGGAAACGTTGCGTCAGCTTTTTCCGCATTGGCGCAATCTTGACGCGCCGAGGAACAGCTCCCATTTCTGAGGAATTTGCAGCCGAGACGTCACATTTTATATTCCTCTCTTTCAACAGCTGAGTTTCTTGCCCTTGTCATGTAGGGCTTGTAGGTGCAAATGGTGGCTTGATTTTTCAGGCTACTTAAATCAGATTTTGTTCATTTTTTTATTCTCCCTCCCCCGCCCTTGTTTGTTTGTTTGTTTGTTTGTTTCGCATCCTTTCCTGGAAAAGTTTGATTCTCGGCCGACGGTGGAAAATCAATAAATTGGGAGATTTGCTTTTTTTTTTCTGACAGTGGCTGATACAATCCTGGTTTCCTTTGCACTGAGCCATTTTTGGCTGGAGAGTGAAATACAGGCGGTCCTTATTTATTTATTTACTAGCCGATAACCCGGCGTTGCCTGGTTTTATTATTTATTTATAGGGGAAAAATGTCCGGACCAAACGTAATTTCTAATGTTGGATTTTCCCCCTTACCAGAGGGAGCCCCCTTGTGGAGTACTGTGAAGCCGTTACCATGGCAATTCCACTGTGCTGCACAGTAGAAGCCATTTTACGGCAGTACAGTAGAAGCCATTTTAAGGCACAACAGGCTGAATCTTAACAGAACACACACCCCGAGGGGTGTCCTACCCCCACAGTATTTTTCTCCAGAGAGTGAGTCATCTGTGTACCAAGTTTGGTTGAAATTGCTCAAGGCGTTCCAGAGTTATGCTGGTGTACACACACACACGGACACCCACAGCCATTTTTATATATATAGATTGAATTTATATTGCTGTCTACTCGCCCTTATGACCACAATGGAGCCCAGCATTTCTGTGGCTAAGCGAAACATTTGTCAAGTGAGTTTGGCCCCATTTTACGACGTTTCTTGCCGCTGCTGTTAAGGCAATCGCTGCAGGTGTTAAGTTTCGTAACCTGGTTGTTAAGTGAATGTGGCTTCCCTGTTGACTTTGCTTGTCAGGAGGTCGCCAAAGTGGATCCCGTGACCCCGGGACACTGCCGCCGTCATAAATACAAGTCAGTTGCCGAGCGTCTGAATTTTGATCACGTGAACACAAGACCTCTTCTGATTTTCCCCACAACAATCCTGTGAGGTGGGTTGGGCTGAGAGAGAGGTCATCAAGTGGATTTTTGTGCCAAAGGCAGGACTAGAACTCACAAACACTGGGTGATTGGCTCAAAGTCACCCAGCTGGCTTTCATGTCTAAGACAGCACTAGAATTCACTGTCTCCTGGTGATTGGCCCAAAGTTTCCTATTGACGTTCATGACTAAGAAAGGACTAGAACTCACCGTCTCCTGGTGATTGGCCCAAAGTTTTCCACTGACCTTTATGCCGAAGGTGGGACTAGAACTCACTCTGTCCTGGTGATTGGGGCAAAGTCACCCCATTGGCTTTTAGGCCTAAAGTGGGACTAGAACTCACCGTCTCCTGATCAGCTCAAAGTCAACCAATTGGCTTTCATGTCTACGGCAGGACTAGAACTCGCCGTCACCCGGTGATTGGCCCAAAGTCACCCCGCCGGGTTTCAGGGCAAACGCGGAACTGGAACTCCCTTGTCGCCCACTTTCCAACCTGGTGCCTTGTTAGCCACTAGACCAAAGGGCTCATTTTGCTATCACATCTCTTAAGAAATATTTTTCCTTGCGCTAGACGACGCCGGGGAGAGGCGCCTGAGTGACACAGCCGAAATGGGGCAATTTTGACCCAGGAAAGTTCACATGTTCCACATCTACTCACACTTTTTTTTTGCACCACTTCTATCTCCCACTCACCCACCCACCCACCCCTAAAGAAATCCCAGTTGCGACAGGGCGGGTGAAGGCGAGGGCCAGATCCACCCATCCTGTGACCCAGCAAGCATGCAGCAACTGTGTGACCCTTTTCCTCCCCCCCCCCCAAACAAAAAAAAAAGAGGAAACGGAAGAAAACCGTCTTTGCTTACTCACATTATAAACCGGTAGCTCGGCGGACGGCGTTTAAACTTTTTAACCCAAGACATTTGAAACCACGATTTGTACAAAAGAAAACTTTTGAGCCTCCCCTCCATTGGGGAGGAGGGAAGAAACCTATCCAAAACTCGGGTGCGTGATCTTCATCAGGAGAAGTTGGCTCAAACAAAGTTCAAACCATCTTTGCCCGCGTTCAGTAGGGGTGAACTAACAATGCTGGCTAGGTTACAAAGATAACAGTCAAAAGGCTAAAAGTAACCGGGGTAGAGGTGGCGCAGTGGTTAAATGCAGCACTGCAAGCTACTGCTAGATCAGCAGTTCAGTGGTTCAAATCTCACCGGCTCAGGGTTGACTCAGCCTTCCATCCTTCCGAGGTGGGTAAAATGAGGACCCAGATTGTTGGGGGCAATATGCTGACTCTCTGTAAACCGCTTAGAGAGGGCTGAAAGCCCTATGAAGCGGTATATAAGTCTACTGCTATTGCTATTGCTATTGGTTTAATTTAAGGAAAAGACTAGGGCGTTAAGAGATGGAGGTAAAATTTGGATATATATATATATATATTCCCCTATCTAGGGTCTCGGGGAACGAACTGAACTTGTAAATAGTCAAAATGTTTTTTGCGTTTGAAAAGAAGGAAGTCGAACGAGGGAACACACAGCGCGCACAAAGACCGACGGTGCCAATTCATACTTGAACCTCCTCCCTCGCAACACGGAAGTAGGGGACCGGGTAACCTATGAGTATGACAGACGCATGTAATGGATTGCAAAATGATCACGGATTTGCACGACTCTGTAACACAGAGGACCCCGTTTTTATACAGTATGTGACTATTTGTGACTTCTTAAGTCTCTAGGACCATGATGGCACAAACCTGTGGCACGCGTGCCACATCACGAGCTGCTCTTCTGGTTTCCAGCGCACGCATGCGCTCTGGCTAGCTGATCCTTGTGCTGGAGTAACTGGAAACTCAAAGATCAGCTGGCCAGCATGCCTTAGTGCACCGGAAATCAGAAAGACCAGGTGGGTGGTGCGCGCATGTGCAACGGTCAGCTGCTCTTTTGAGCTTCCAGCGCTATGGGGCGTACGCATATTCCGGTTTGCGCACTCGATGCCGAAAGGTTTCGCCATCCTTGTGCTTAGATATTTCTCAGCTTGGCCGCTTTAAGAAGGGTGGACTTCAACTCCCAGAATTCCCCCAAGCCAGCATGTTTTTAAGAATGGTGCCGTTCCAACTCCATAGTAGCTGGGGAATTCTGGGAAATGAAGTCCCCCCTTTCTTAAAGTGGCACACGCAGTTCATTTAGTGACCAAAGTTGCAACGGCCTTGAAGAAAGTGACTTCGGACCGTTTTTTTCACAACTTAACGACCATCGCCGTGGTCACACAGGATTTAACATTCAGATGCTTGGCCACCGGTTGCTATTTATGACGGTTGCCCCGAGGATCAGGTGATCCCCCTTTTGTGACCTTCTGACGACGAGGGAAGCTAGATTCGCTGAACAACCGTGTGGCTAGATGAACAGCTGCAGAGATTCACGTAACAACTGTGCCAGGAAAGGTCGTGAAATGAGGCAAAAAACTCACGGCCCAACGTTTCACTTAGCGATGTCAATATTGGGCTCAATGAGGCTGTAAGTCAAGGAATACATCAGGGGTTTCTCCTGGGCCTTTCAAGTATAGGTTGGTGATGTAAAAAAGATGTTGAGACTCTGGAAAGAGTGCAGAGAAGAGCAACAAAGAGGATTAGGGGACGAGACTAAAACATACAATGAACGGTTGCAGGAACTGGGCCTGGCTAGTCTAGGGAAGAGAAGAGAAGGATCAGGGGAGACAGGTTAGCATCTTCCAATATTTGAGGGGCTGCCCCAGAGAGGAGGAAGGGGGTCAAGCTATTCTCCAAAGCACCCAAAGGTCAGAGAAGGAAGAATGGATGGAAACTGACCAAGGAGAGATTCAACCTAGAAACAAGGAGGAATTTCCTGACAGCGAGAACAATCCACCAGTGGAACAGAAGTTGCCTTCGGAAGTTGTGGGAGCTTCATCACTGGAGGCTTTCAAAAAGAGACTGGACTGCCCATATGTCAGAAATGGTGAAGGGTCTCCTACTTGGGCAGGGGGTTGGACTAGATGACCTACAAGGTCCCTTCCATCTCTGTTTATCTTACTACGTTGTTGTGTTGTTTTTTTCAAACCTCGGCGTCCGATCGCACCTCCAAAGCTAACTCGGTTGTGTTTCGCTATTGCTACGTGCAAAAAAAAAGGGGGGGGGGAATAAATAAATAAATAATAAGGGGACGCGGTGGCTCAGTGGCTAAGACGCTGAGCTTGTCGATCAGGAAGGTCAGCAGTTGGGCGGTTCGAATCCCTAGCACCGCATAACAGAGCGAGCCCCCGTTCCTTGTCCCAGCCTCTGCCAACCTAGCAGTTCGAAAGCACGTAAAAAATGCAAGTAGAAAAAATAGGGACCGCCTTTGGTGGGGAGGTAACGGCGTTTCGTGCGCCTTTGGCCATGAGTCATGCCGGCCACAGGACCCCGGAGACGTCTTCGGACAGCGCTGGCTCTTCAGCTTTGAAACGGAGATGTGCGGCGCCCCCTAGAGTCGGGAAGGACTAGCACAGATGTGCGAGGGGAACCTTTACCTTTAAATAAATCGGTGGTTTCTACCGCTGTTTGTTATCTGGATGAAAAAGGCTGCGGAGGGCTGGGAGAACGAAAGGCAAATCGACGTGTCAGCGGATGTGAAAACCATGAGCTATTTTTTCCCCCTCCTCCTCTGAACTGTGAACAAATTTGGAAGTCGATCTTTTTCTGAAGATCTCCCCAAAAGCTTCCTTTTCTTCCTTTTTTAACCCCGCTTCTGGATTGCAGAGGATACAAAGCAGTACAAGTCCTCGACTTAACGACCCCAATCGAGCCCAACATGTAGGTGGCTAAGCGAGACGTTTGCGAAGTGAGTTCGGTCCCCATTTTACAGCCTTTCTCGTCGCAGTTGTGGAGTGAATCCTTGCAGGCATTAAGATAGACACATGGTCGTGAAGTGAATCTGGTTTCCCCGTTGACTTCGCTTGTCGGAAGGTCGCAAAAAGGAAATCACGTGATCCCCGGGGGACCACCGCAACCGTCACAAATACGAATCAGTTGCCAAGCGTCTGAACATAGGGATGGTACAATGGCTGTAAGTGTGAAAAACTATCCTAAGTGCCGTTGTAAGTTTGAACGGGCACGAAACGAACTGTTTGGATTTTGAACACCTACGATGGTTGCAAGTGTGAGAACCAGTTGTAAGTGCGAGGACAGGTCGTAAGTCTGTTTTTTTCAGGGCCACTGAACCTCCAAACCGTTGCTACACAAATGGTCGTAAGTTCGAGAACAACCTTCTGTATCCCAGAAGGAGGAGCAGGGAAGGGGAACGCGGGGAAAAATTATATCCAGAAGCAGAATTTGCTTTTCTAATATTGGAATTCGCACAATATATATATACACATATATACACATATATACAAGTATATGCACATACATACACAAACACACACAGACAGACACAGACACACACACACACACACAAACATATATATGTGTATATATATATATATGGAAGTGTGACCTTCCTCCCATATTTGGGCATACCAGGGGTTGTGACTTTAAATATATACCTTTCACCCTGGCCTGGCTGATAAGGAGTCGAGCTCTGTAGCTCAATGGTTAACACATCTGCCTAAGAGGCAATAGAGCACAGGTTCGATTCCCAGCAAGGGTATGGCTAGCTGATGAGAGCTAAATAGCTTGAAATCGATCTATACTAGTCTCCCTTTATTTATTTATCAGCACAAACATAACAAATGTAACAAAAAGGCAACAGTAAAAAATATTGGGTTTCTGTCTGTATGGTCTCTTGTGATGAGCCGAAGGACAGAGAATGGAAGTGTGACCTTCCTCCCATATTTGGGCATACCAGGGGTTGTGACTTTAAATATATATATATAATATATATATATATAAAGTCACAACCCCTGGTATATATATATATATAATTAAAATACATTTCTTTGTAATTCCCGCCTTTCCCAGAAAATAGCAAGATATAAATCCTCCGTTTGCTAATCAGGGATGTCTTGGCAGATGTGCAAAATACAGCTGGATGGGAGCTTTGCAAGATTTTTACCCAAAGCCTCCGGCTTAAAAAAAAAAATGCTCTGTGTGTCACCGTTTTTTTTGAGACAGCCGGGAGGAAGTTGCAAGGGGGGGTGGGGTGTAAGGAAGACGCCCTTCATCAGGGGCAGACTTGCAGGCAGAGACAGGGGCAGAACAAAAGGACGCGTTTTCGAATCCTGCTGGGAGTCTGGAAAAACTTCAGAAGGAGGAGGAGGAGACCGAAACGGTGAAGGTAGGTTCTTCTACATATTTTTTTCCCCCCTTTCCAAAGTTAGTTTCCCTTTTGAAAAGACTTGAGTGTTGTCCCCAAACCTGGGCTCTTTTGCTTGATGTCGAAGCCGACAAGTCACAGGACGCAAGATGTGATACAGAATTATATTCTTATTTCGGTACCAAGATATAAGGAGCTCACCAAGCTAATCAAAAGGGGCCAAGATTAGACTCTTACAGCGGGTTTTTATAGTCGAGGGATGGGTCGCCTTCAACCCTTCGCCCTTCCCCTTATATAAATGCAGGCATAACAGATAATATTGATTGGTTATTTGGATTTCAAAGCCCCCACTCACCCTAAAAAATAAACCCCTTGTGCTTTTATGTTAAATAGCTAAATGTCACCTCACCTGTTTTTCATCCCAGGGCACTTTGCAAAGTGGGTTTTGGGGAGAGCGAGCTATTCTTCTTCCTGAGATCCTGGCTAATGGTTATAAGGGGGTAATTTCTGTCTCGCTGTTAAGGTGCACCCCCATTCCTATTGCAGAGCAGAATAAAATAACAAAAAAGTTTTTATGGGAGTGACCCCCACGAACCCCCCTCTCTTTAAAGCAGTTTTAAAGTTTTTTCTGAGGCAGCAAACACCCCCCCCAAAAAAAAACTCCCCCTTCAGTGAGAGAGACAGGAAAGGACAAAGCTCCGAATTGCCACGGCAAAGAATTGAAGACAAGATAAAATGTTTTTTCGGCATCCACATTCCTCGCTCTCATGTCCATCGCATCCACACCTGGGTCCTATCTCCTCATCCCGAGGACCTCATCTTGGACATCCATCCCTCCATCATCCATGATCCTTCCGTTGTGATGCTCCTTTGCAAACTCCCCCCCCAAAAAACAGAGGAAAATTTATCACACCACATTTCTGGATATATATTTTTTTAAATCAGCAAGAGAGGAAGGGTGGCATGCCTGCCTTACGCACCCTCCTTGGAAGGCACCGCAAGGGACGTTTGTTTCACATCCTCTCCGCTGCCTTCTACGGAGCCTCCATCTTCAGGAGCACGCTACCTTCCAATGCCCAATCTTGGAAGAGCTGGCGCAAAGGCGGCAAACTTCAGAAGCCTCGGAGGGGGGGGAGGTTGCTGAGCAAGGAAGAGGCCAAAACACAGGACCTTTTTGGACCCTTTAGCAAATATATTCGCCCTGGCAGCCATCTTGCCAGCTCAATGAACATTTAAACCCGATGCCCCAGGGGGTCCTGTTCGGTGGGCGAGAATTGCACGCCGTTTCAGGGAGTGGAAAGTCCGTCTTGAAGTGTCGGGGGGGGGGGGAGGTGTGTAGTAGGCACACAAAAGTGGGTGTATTTAGTTAAGGGCACACCTAAGCTGCACTTAAGTGACTAATGCAGAAGGCAGACCTCTGAGTCACTTCCCGCAGACGTGTCTCTGGATTTTAACTCCTTTGTGGGAGAAACGCGGGGTCCATCGGTTGGAAAAGCCACAGGCCCCTCATCGCCATTCATCATCACCACGGAGGGTTGAGCACTTCAGGGTATCCAGACAAGATTCCAACCTGTGGCAGGGGGGAATCTTTCCGCTCAGGAGCACGGGGGGAAGAATATCGAGAGATTTGGGCAATTTTTAATGGCCCGCGGGAGGGAATCTCCAGGCGAATTCGGCCAAGAGGTTTGGCATCATTTTCACGGCCACTAAGAGGTGGGCGACGGGCTGGTGATGTAGCAGTCTGGGTGTGCCAACCTGTGACGAACGGGATTAGCCGCTGGTTGGCTTTCGGATCTGAAGCCCTACCTGGAGGGGTTGGGTTAGGATGCTTTGTGTTGGGAAGATACTCCTGCCAGGTGTTTGTTCATTTGCTTTCACTCAGCCATCGCCAACTGGGGATCAGTGAGAAAATGTTGGGGGTCCGCGGAAAAATTATTTGCATTTTTTAAATACTGCACTCAATCAGGGGTCCTCAAACTACGGCCCCTGGGACGGATACGTGCAATGAACGCTTGTGTTGCTGAAGGGAGTCTCCCCCTTCGGGGTCTTTTTGTGGGGGTCGGAAGGGGGAAGAAATTCCCACTTGGGGTCTGCTTCGGCCTCCTGGTGGGGGGCTTTGGGCGAAGGCTGGAGGGAAGCACCGCTGGTGGGGAAGAGCCGGAGGGCCTCGTTCCAGTGGGGCTGCATCATGGCCTGGAACTGGCTGACCATCTCAGCCCACCGAGCGTCCAGGCGCCGGTACCTGGCCTTGCACTCCCGCAGGTCTTCCCTCTGCTTGGAAAGCCCATGCTTCTAGTCCTCAGTGAGGTGCTTCTGCTGAGCCTCCTCCTCGGTCAGATCCAATTTGAACTGAGCTCTTTTGCCAACTCTTTCTCCTGGAGGCTGCTTAGCTCCAGCGACTGCTTCCTGTTGGGGTCTTGAGGTCCGATACTTTGGTGACCTCTGCTTTAACTGATAAGACTATTTGTAACTCCTGGTTGAAACACTGGAGGTTTTTAAGAAGAGATTGGACGCCACCACCTGTCTGGAGAAGGGGGTGTGGACTAGAAGACCTTCAAGGCCCCTTCTCACTCTCTTATTCTGAAATGAGGTCTCCTTCGTGCTCTCTCTGAGCTTGGGGGTTTTCTTGAAGACGTTTCATTACCAAACTAGGTAACGCCATCCATGTTAGAAGGGAGGAAGGGTTTGCTGATGATTTTACCTTGTTTGGTTCATGAAACATCTGCCGGATAAATACCAAGCTCGGAGAGCACCAAGGATCCCACATTTAGCAGAGGAGGGAGGTTATGGGCTCTCTTCCCCCTGGAGTTGTATTAGATACTTGGTCCACTATGATAGTGTTTCTCAACCTTAGCAGCTTTAAGAGGAATTGGCTTCAATTCCAGAATTTCCCCCGTCAGAATGATGGGTGGGCTTCAACTCCCAGAATTCCCCAGTCAGAATGCTTTACGATGGGTGGACCTCAACTCCCAGGATTCCCCAGGTAGCATGCTTTAAGATGGGTGGACTTCAACTCCCAGAATTCCCCAGTCAGAATGCTTTAAGATGGGTGGACCTCAACTCCCAGAATTCCCCAGTCAGAATGCTTTAAGATGGGTGGACCTCAACTCCCAGAATTCCCCAGTCAGAATGCTTTAAGATGGGTGGGCTTCAACTCCCAGAATTCCCCAGTCAGAATGCTTTAAGATGGGTGGGCTTCAACTCCTAGAATTCCCCAGCCAGCCTGCTGGAATTCTGGGAGTTGAAGTCCACATGGTTTCCCAAGACTGCTTCAGGCTGACGTATCAGAGATCTGTTTTTTTCCCCCATTACCTCTTCATCCTTCATTCTTCTCTCCATTAAGGACCACCATGGCCGGCATAAAAACAGCAAGCGGAGAGTACATAGACGACTCCTGGGAACTCAGGGTCCTTGTGGAGGACTTGGGACCGGAGGCCGACCCCATCACACTCCGAGTCACGGGGAGCCTCCATATAGGAGGCATCATGTTACAGCTGGCGGACAAATTGCGTAAGTACCAAATAAAGGAGAATATTTGCAACTCAGGGTCGAAAGGAAGGCTCCTCGGTGCTCTCTGAGCTGGGTGGTTTTCTCGCAGACGTTTCGTGACCCAACTAGGTAACGTCATCAGTGCTAGAAGGGAGTGGGAGGGTTGTGGAGAAAGAGAGGCGGAGGAAGAAGAAGAAGAGGAGGAGGGCTGTGTGAAGACATTGGTGCTCTATGAGATTGGTGGTTTTCTCGCAGACGTTTCTTGACCCAACTAGGTAACGTCATCAGTGATGGAAGGGGTTTGTTGTGGAGAGGAGAAGGAGGGAGAGGAGGAGCGGGAGGAAGAAAAGGAAGAGGGGAGAGGAGGAGGAATATTGTAGGGTTTGATGCGGAGTCTCTGAGCTTGGTTGATTTCTTCCAAACATTTCATGACCCAACTAGGTAACATCATCAGTGCAAGAAGGGCGATTTGTAGCAATGCCCTCACTCCCTTCTAGCACTAATGACGTTACCCAGTTGGGTCAAGAAACATCTCCAAGAAAAACACCAAGCTCAGAGAGCACCAAGGACCCCACAATTTCCCTCTCTCCTCTTCTCCATAATCCCCATTCCCTTCTAGTCCTGCTGATGTTACCTAGTTGGGTCAGGAAATGTCTGCAAACCCCCCCCCCCAAACTCAGAGAACCCCAAGGACGCCTCAAAATTAAGTAAGCCTATCAGTGTTGCAAACATATCATCCTCAGCTTACCCATCATCTGTTTAACGACCGTTTGGAGTTACAACAGCGCTAACGTACGACTCTTCCTTGCCCTTCCAACAACAGCTACGTGAACCAAATGTTGGGGCGCTTGGCAACTGGATCATAAGGGAGTGGGGGAGGCGTGTCCGTCATAACTTTGAACGGTGGTAGGTTGAGGCCTGCCTGTATTACACCATAGGGTTTTTCCCCATTGACTGAAAACAGTGAGAAGCCCCCCTCAAGGGGGAGACCCCCTGCGGAACCCCCAAATTTTCCTCCTGCCTAAAACGCTCCCTCGGCACGAAGAAAAGGGAAATGGCGGGCTGCGTGAAAGAAGGACTGTGACTCAAGTTTGTGAGAGACCCCTGCATTCTCCAGATAAGCCCTGAAAAACATCGCCCCGAAACCACAGGAGTAGAGATACTATTCCTTTACACCCTGGAGAATGATAACCAGGCCCGGAAGCAAATTATTTCCAGCAGTTCCTTAATTTGGGGCATCTATTTTAACAAGTCTTTCAGCAGCCACCGGAACAGGACAACACTTGCAAGTTATTTATTCCTCTCTTGCGAAGAGTGGGGGAAAATATATTATTTCTCCCTCGGCTAATAACTGGGTGAATGGACAATCTCGGGAGTTATAGTTCTCACCAGGGGTGGGATTCAGCCAGTTCGCACCACTTCGGGAGAACCGGTTGGTAACTTTCTAAGCAGTTTGGTGAACTGGTTGTCGGAAGAAATCACTAGGGCAGAGAACCGGTTGTTAAATTATTTGAATCCCACCACTGGTTCTCGCCCACTGGGAAGGCGCATAGCTGGGAAAGGGGGTTAGAAATCACTCTGGTGTGTGTGTGTGTGTGTGTGTGTGTGTGTGTAAATGAGACATGTTTTAGAAAGGAAGATGAAAATGAATAAAAATTAATTAATCCAGGTAGTCCTCCAATTAGAACTTCCTTGACTTGCTCCCTGTTGATTTCCCAACCCGAATGGATTTTTCCCTGCCCGTCTCGGAAGTTAACAGAATAACGAGGGTTGGAAGGGACCTCGGAGGTCTTCTAGTCCAACCTCCTTGCTTAGGCTGGAAACCCCCTGCACCACTTCAGACAAATGGTTGTCCAATCTCTTTTTAAAAACCTTTTCTGGGAGGAAGGATGGATGGATGGATGGATAGGAGGGAGGGAGGGAGGGAGGGAGGAGAAGGTAGGAAGGAAGGAAGGGGCCTCAGAGGTCTTCTAGTCCAACCCCCTTGCTTAGGCTGGAAACCCCCTGCACCACTTCAGACAAATGGTTGTCCAATCTCTTTTTAAAAACCTTTTCTGGGAGGAAGGATGGATGGATGGATGGATAGGAGGGAGGGAGGGAGGAGAAGGTAGGAAGGAAGGAAGGGGCCTCAGAGGTCTTCTAGTCCAACCCCCTTGCTTAGGCTGGAAACCCCCTGGACCCCTTCAGACAAATGGTTATCCAATCTCTTTTTAAAAACCTTTTATGGGAGGATGGATGGATGGATGGATGGATAGGAGGGAGGGAGGAGAAGGTAGGTAGGTAGGTAGGTAGGTAGGTAGGTAGGTAGGTAGGTAGGAAGGAAGGAAGGAAGGAAGGAAGGAAGGAAGGAAGGAAGGAAGGAAGGAAGGAAGGAAGGAAGGAAGAAAGGAAGAAAGGGACCTCGGAGGTCTTCTAGTCCAACCCCCTTGCTTAGGCTGGAAACCAACCCCCTGTACCACTTCAGACAAATGGTTATCCAAACTCTTTTTAAAAACCTTTTCTGGGAGGAAGGATGGATGGATAGGAGGGAGGGAGGAGAAGGAAGGAAGGAAGGAAGGAAGGAAGGAAGGAAGAAAGGAAGGGGCCTCAGAGGTCTTCCAGTCCAACCCTCTTGCTTAGGCTGGAACCCCCCTGGACCCCTTTCGGACAAATGGGTGATCCAATCTCTCCTTTCTCCAGAGCTTCAGAAGGACTGGTCGGATCACGCTCTGTGGTGGGAGCAGAAGAAACTTTGGCTCCTGAAGACCAACTGGAGCCTGGATAAATACGGGCTCCTGGCTGACGCCAAACTCTACTTCACGCCCCAGCATAAGCCGGTGATGCTTTTCCTGCCCAACCGTTGCAGCGTAAAAGTGAGAGCCAATTTCGCCCAGCCCGTCTTCCGCACCGTGTGCGATCTTTGCAGGCTGCTCGGTGAGTAAGGACCATCGTTCAAAGCTTCAGGCTTGGCATGGAGTAGAGAAGGGAATCGCAGCTGCCCAGGTAGTCCTCAACTTAACGACCAAGGGCTTGGCGGCGGTTTGAAGCGACCCCAGACCATAAAAGGGGACTTTTTGTTATTACATTATTATTAGTAGGAATAGAATAGAATAGAATTTTGGAATAGAATTTTGGAATAGAATTTTGGAATAGAATTTTGGAATAGAATAGAATAGGCTGGCTGGGGAATTCTGGGAGTTGAAGTCCACCAGGCTTAAAGCTTTGCTGGCTGGGGAATTCTGGGAGCTGAAGTCCGCCAGGTTTAAAGTTGGCTGGGGAATTCTGGGAGTTGAAGTCTGCTAGGCTTAAAGCTTTGCTGGCTGGGGAATTCTGGGAGCTGAAGTCCGCCAGGCTTAAAGTTGGCTGGGGAATTCTGGGAGTTGAAGTCTGCTAGGCTTAAAGCTTTGCTGGCTGGGGAATTCTGGGAGCTGAAGTCCGCCAGGCTTAAAGTTGGCTGGGGAATTCTGGGAGTTGAAGTCTGCTAGGCTTAAAGCTTTGCTGGCTGGGGAATTCTGGGAGTTGACCAGGCTTAAGGTTGGCTGGTGAATTCTGGGAGTTGAAGTCTGCTAGGCTTAAAGCTTTGCTGGCTGGGGAATTCTGGGAGTTGACCAGGCTTAAAGTTGGCTGGGGAATTCTGGGAGTTGAAGTCTGCTAGGCTTAAACCTTTGCTGGCTGGGGAATTCTGGGAGTTGACCAGGCTTAAGGTTGGCTGGGGAATTCTGGGAGTTGAAGTCTGCCAGGCTTAAAGTTGGCTGGGGAATTCTGGGAGTTGAAGTCCGCCAGGCTTAAAGTTGGCTGGGGAATTCTGGGAGTTGAAGTCCGCCAGGCTTAAAGTTGGCTGGGGAATTCTGGGAGTTGAAGTCCACCAGGCTTAAAGTTGCCAAGGTTGGAGTCCCCTGGACTAGGAAATAGATAAACCAGCCATTTCCCTTCACATTCCAACCCTGTCTGTCTCCAACCATGATTAGTTTGGGGTCTGGGGACAGGCCTGAGCATTTTTTTGTGGGGCGGGGAGCTAACTTCTTGCTAACTTCCTGTTGTAGCCATCCGTCACCCGGAAGAGCTGTCCTTGCTACGGGCGCCCGAAGAGAAGGATAAACGGAAGCAGAAGGAGAAAGAGGAGACCACGGCTCAGAGTTATGACCTCACCAGCGTCCGGCTGCCAGCAAGTGAGGGCCTCACAACTTTGTGCGCGCACATATAGAGGCAGTCCTCGGCTTTACAGCAGTTCATTTAGTGACCGTTCCAAGTTGCAACGGTGACCTATGACCGTGTTTCACACTTACGACCGTTGCAGCATCCCCATGGGCAAGAGATTAGAAATCAGCCAGTGAACTCCTATTTATGACGGTTGCAGCGTCCCAGAGGTCACGCAATCCCCTTTTTACGATCTTCTGGGTCAATGGGGATGCCAGATTCACTTAACAACCATCTGACTAATTGAAGAACTGTGATTCCCTTAACAAACACGGTGAGCAAAGTCTTAAAATGGGGCAAAACTCTCTTAACGAATTCCTCGCTTAACAACATAAACGTTGGGCTCAATTGTTGTCGTACACTGGACTCACTTAACACCCGCAGTGCATCGGAAGCATCCGAATTTGGATCATGTGACTATGGTCGTAAGTGCGGAACAGAGTCATAAGTCACTTTTTTTCAGTACGGTTGTAACTTTGAACGGTCCCTAAGTGAACTGTTGCAAGTCCGAGGCTACCTGTATTTGCCCGAGCCAAGGAATATCTAGGGCTGGACGCCGAGCGCTGACCTTTCCCCTCTCCCCTCGTGACCTCAGGCGCAGAGCAGCAGACTTTCCGCGGGATGCCTGCGCACTTTTCGGACAGCGCCGAAACCGAAGGTTGCTATCGGATGCTGTCAGCCAGCCAGACTAGCGTGACCCCCGAGCAGATTGTCCGAATGCACCGGCCGGGATCCCTGGTGGAAAAGACCAGGATCAACAGCAGGTAAGAATAGAATAGAGTAGAATAGAATTGAATAGAATAGAATTCTGGAATAGAATAGAATTTTGGGATAGGATAGGATAAAGAATAGAATAGAATAGAGTAGAATAAAATAGAATAGAATAGAATAGAATTTTTGAATAGAATTCTGGAATAGAATAGAATTTTGGGACAGGATAGGATAAAGAATAGAATAGAATAGAATTTTGGAATAGAATTTTGGAATAGAATTTTGGAATAGAATGAATTTTGGGATAGGATAGATAATAGAATAGAATAGAATAGAATTTTGGGATAGAATTTTGGGATAGGATAGAATTTTGAAAGAATAGAGTAGGATAGGATAGAATAGAATAGAGAAGGGAATAGGATAGAATTTTGAAATAGAATTTTGGAATAGAATTTTAGAATAGAATTTTGGAATAGAATAGAATTTTGGGATAGGATAGGATAGAATTTTGAAATAGAATAGGGTAGGATAGGATAGAATAGAGAAGAGAATAGGATAGAATTTTGAAATAGAATAGAATTTAGGGATAGGATAGGATAGAATTTTGAAATAGAATAGGGTAGGATAGGATAGGATAGGATAGGATAGGATAAAATAAAATGGAATAGAATTTTGGAATAGAATTTTGGAATAGAATTTTGGAACAGAATAGGATAGAATAAAATCGAGAATAGAATAGGGAATAGGAGAATAGAGAATAGGATAGGATAGGATAAGATAGGATTCCCTTGGCAATTGTGGCAAGAAAGGTCATAAAAAGGGGTCGAAGCTCTCAGAACAACTGCCTTGCTTAGCAACGGAAATATTGGGCTCAATTGTGGTTGTAAATCGAGAACTGTCTGTACTCACATTAGCCAATTCTTCATTTTTTCCTCCTCTTTTTTTAGATGGCTGGATTCATCCCGCACTTTGCTACAGCAAGGAGTAAAAGAACAGGAGTGTTTATGGCTGCGTTTCAAGTATTACAGTTTTTTCGATCTGGAGCCAAAGGTGAATATCTTCAGGCCCATAATTTGTATTTTTTAAAATACTTTTTTTGGGGAAATTTCGAATGTATATTCCTCCACTTTCTGCTTTTATTGAAGGCCGAAGTGGGCCACTGTGGCTCCTTTACGACTCGTGGACTTCAGCTCCCAGAATTCCTGAGCCAGAATAGTCGTCAAGGGAACCATAGTTGCCCATCCCTCATCATCTAAGGCAGGGATCAGCATCCTGCAGCTCTGGAGCTGCATATGGCTCTGCTGCGGCTCCCTGTCGACGGTCAGCTCCACAATTGATAGGGCTTTTGGTTAGCACAGGAAAAAGGCGTGCTAGGAGGAGACTCTGTGGTGGGGAAACCAGACTGTCGGTCAGCTCCAGAATTTGTGTGTGTGTGTGTGTTGGTTAGGACCTTTGTGGCTCTTTTGAGTGTTTAACGTTACTGACCCCTGATCTAAGGTATAATTGTTGCTGCAGCAATCCAGAACCAATTAATCCCCACTCAAGTCAAGGATCCGATGACAACAAGGGGATGATTTTGCAAGCCAAGGTTTCTAGTCCTCAGGCCGGGAAGCATTAAAATACATTCATATGGATTTCAGCCTTGCCGATAGGAGGGAAAAATCCTACCTGTGTGGCAATAGGGGTTTTGTGTGTGTGTGTGTGCAGCTTACTTTGAAAACAGCACTTTCAAAATTTCCTGCCCACTTCTAGATTATTTCCCACAGTCAAAGGAAGATGTCCTTTTGTCAACATTTCTCTCTCGGTTGCCAGGAAAGGAGTGTGAGGCACATCTCAAAGCGGGGGAAACAAATATATATTTAGCACAAAGTACCCTTTCGAAAGGGAACAGAACGCACATGGTTTCAAAAGTTGGGTAATATGGACAACTCCCCCAGCTGCTTTACAGAACTGCGAATCTTTTTCATTTCCTGCCAGTGTGGGAAAGCGTGTTTCCCGTTGTGGCCCGCAGATTCGGACAGTGAGGAGGGTTGGGGAGGAACCTGGGCCAGTCCTGGAATCTGGGGAAGGCTCTGATGAGGGCTCTGTGTCGGAGGCAGAGAGGGGGCCAGGGCTGTCCGACAGTTATCAGCTGCCTTCAGAGTCAGACATCAGTGAGGCAAAAGAACAGCTAGAGCCTGTTCCCAGTGTGCACATGCGCAGAGCTGCCAGACACGAAGGGAACGACTAAAGAACAGGGGTCGACTTGGGAGTAAGGCCACAGGTGGATGGTGAATGGCCCCTTCCAGAGGAAATAAAAGAGGAGCGAAAGGGGAGTGGAGTTTGCAGGAGACCATCAGTTCGCTTAATTGGTCCATGACTCTCTGAGGCTCCTGGCCAAGTTTTGCAGATCTCGGCCTGGCAACTCTCCAAGCCAGATAAGGTCTGTGACCGTAAATCCTCCCTCGAAAGACTTTTGCTGGATGTGAATGAGCAGAATTCACAGCAAATTAAGAAAAGGGTTTTTATGTCGGGACAACAAGGAGTTGGCTTCATGCTCTCGGGAAGCCTCGGTCAGAACATTTCCCCTCCGTTTGTGTGAGATGTTTAAAAAAAAAAGAAAAAAGGACAATCTTTCCCCCATCACAACAATGAGGTTTATGTTTGGAAAAAGGAAGCCGAGCTTCTGAATGGCTGGCATTTTGCAACGGAGGCGAACCTTAAACCTTAAACGGCTGTTTTGTCTCACCAACTCCCTCCTTCCCTCGCAGTACGACGCTGTCCGGATCAACCAGCTGTACGAACAGGCCCGCTGGTCGGTGCTGCTGGAAGAGACCGAGTGCACGGAGGAAGAAATGATCGTCTTTGCAGCCTTACAAGTAACACGGCCTTCCCCCCCCCCCCCAAATGTGCCATTTTAATAATAATTATCCCACGCCTTAGGGGTGGAAAACTTCCAATGGGTCTAAGCATGATGTGTGCTCTCTCCTAGTATCGCATCAACCAGCTGTCCCTCAACGCCACCCCTGTGGAGCAGTCCAGCGAATCAGGCCTGGATGACTTAGAAAAAGCTCTGGCTAACTTGGAGGTCAAGCTGGAAGGGCCGGACTCAACTCTGAATGTTTTGGTAAGGACCACGTTTTCACAGGAAGCCCTCAACGACGCAACCACAAGGAGGTCCAAACTTTATGTTGCTAAGCGAGACCGTTGTTCAGTGAGCTTTGCCACATTTCCCCCACCTTCCTTGTCACAGTTGTTAAGTGAATCGCCGCAGCTGTTAACATGGTTGTTTCAGCGAATCTGGCTTCCCCGTTGAATTTCCCGGTCAGGAGGTTGCAAAAGGGGACCTTGCGACAGTCGTAAAGGTGAATCAGTTGCCAAGCCTCTGAATTTTGATCGCATGAGACGTGACCATGGGGATGCTGCAACCGTCGTAACTGTGAGTTCGGTTGCCAAGCGTCTGAATTTTGATCCGTGACCATGGGGATGCTGCAATGGTCGTAAGTGTGAAAAACAGGCACAAGTCCCTTTTCTCAGTGTCGTCGTAACTTTGAAGAGTCACTAAATGGATTTCATTTGCCTATTTTGAGATTGCCCCTCTTCTTGCCCCTCGGGCTATGCGGGAGAAATCCGGTTCAATCCATCGGTTAAGTGGAGGTTAGCGATTGAAACACGTAAGGGAATATTGCTCCCACCGCCTTGAGTCCGCCAGCAGTTCCATAGGCGGAAGCCATGGACATTTTGGTGAGGTACTAACATTTAGTGCTCTAAGGAGCCCCAGAACTGAGGTAACAGAATGTCAAGCAAGTGGCAGTTGGAACAGAGTTCTTTTCAGGTGGGGAGGGGGAGTAGAACTCCTTAGCATCAGAGCGTGTTAATTATTGTATAAGAAATGTTAATGATCTGATGGTCATTTTGAAAAATACTTTCTTAGCCAAGAGGAATGTATGTGCCAAATTTCAAGTTTGTAGGCTTTACGGTTCTGGAGATTTCGTGATGAGTGAGTGGTATATGGCTTTTATATCGATAGATTCTGTCAGTTGAAGTCCACACTGTCAACTTGTAAAGCGTTGCCATGACTACTATCAAGTCGACATAGAAAAGGGGAGGAAAGGGAGGAGAAATCCATGCATACCTTTGGCCAGAGTCAGGTCTCATATTCCTACAGCTGGTGTGTGAAATGCGCATGTTCATAGCCTGCCGCAGCACCTTGTTGGTGGATGTGATTTATGATACAGACAGAAAGGAGGGGATACAGGGGTAAAGTTCAAGCGCAATTAAGCGAGAAATCAGTTTCGGCTCCACAGAAGAACATGCCAAAATGTGGATCCTAATAAATGAATGGATTTCTTTTGAACTTTGTCTCGAGGCTCGTAAATTAATTAGGTCATCCTTTGGAAACTTCACACACACATCTTATAATTATTTACGGTTGGGGAAACACTGTTTTAAGGTAATCCAGAAATACAATAATCCTTTTTTGGGGGGGGTCTGTTTCCCTCTTTAGGACAGTCTCACAGCCATCCCAGAGCTGAAGGATCACCTCCGAATCTTCAGGTTAGTCCTTTTAAACAGACCTGGCTAGTTTTAATCCCAAGCTAGTTTTCTGCAGCAGATCTTAAGAACTGAGCAAAAGCAGAAGTTCTCCCAGGCTCGTACCATTGTGAGACATTGGCTTAACACACCCATCGTCCTTACCCAACATAAGACTGGGAATGTGGACCAACCACTACCGGGTTGTGGGTAAAGCTAGGATGGAGGAAGATGGTGTTTGTTTTTCTAAATTTCTGGAGATACGTTCACCACTTTTTAGGAATACGGGCTCTTCATTTGGGGAGTATTCACTCATAATATTTGAGTATTCACACAGACAAAGGGATACCCAGGGAAGATGGTGGAGAAATTTTACTGGGGCTGCCCCAAAAAGAGGAGGGGTCAACCTCTTCTGCAAAGCACCTGAGGGTAGGACAAGAAGCAACGGATGGAAACTAAGCAAGGAGAGAAGCAATCTGGAACTAAGGAGAAATTTCCTGACATTCCATTAACCAGTGGAATGACTTGCCTCCAGACGTTGTGGGTGATGAATCACTGTAGGTTTTCAAGAAGAAATTGGACAGCTTTTGGGGGAAATGATATAGGATTTCCTGCTTGAATGGCGGGGTTGGATGAGAAGACCTCCAAGGTCCTTTCCAAATCTGTTTTTCTGTTTATCTGGGTTGTTTTCAAAGAGACTTCCATCTCATGGGGGGTTAGACTAGAAGACCTCCAAAGTCCCTTTCAGCCCTGTGATTCTATGATTCTGTAAACCAGTGGTTCCCAAACTTGGCAACTTTTAAGACTTGTGGACTTCAACTCCGAGAATTCTCCAGCTAGCTCTTCTGGCTGGAGAACTCTGGGAGTTGAAGTCCACAAGTCTTAAAGTTGCCAAGTTTGGGAACCACTGCTGTAAACTATATACCATGGGAACTAGGATCCGAAACAATGGATGTAAGTTGAAGCTATCTAGAATAGTATTTCTCAACCCTGACCACTTTTAAGACGTGTGGACTTCAACTCCCAGAATTCCCCAGCTGGCATGCCAGCTGGGGATTTCTGGGACAATGAAATCCATACGTCCTAAAGTGGCCAACGTTGAGAAACACCGCTATGGTAGTTGTGGGATGTCTAATCTCCAAAGGTTATAAGAAGTTTGGACTTCTTGAGGATGGTTGAACTGGTTTTTGTTAAAATATTCATGACTGGGAGAGACATGGGAACAAGGTCAGCCAATGAATAGGCACAGCAGCTAAGTCAGCCAATGGGAGCTTAAACAGACCTGAGTCTGTGCTGAGAATTGAAACAGAAACTGAAGCAGTCTGCTGCTCCGAGAAGTAAACTAGCACTCTGTCTGGGCTTGTCTGCTGATATGAAACTAAACTGCTGCAACTCTCCTGCCTCGTGTTTACTTGGAAGAACCACCTGTTGGTATTGTACATTTAGTCCTCTGTTCTTATGTATATAAAGAAGTTGATGAATCCTGCTGAATCAGTTATCTGCGTGCGCTTTCTGGATTTGATTTTTCTGCCACAAACTCAGTTTTCCTGCACACTAATGAGTTAGGAGTTGATGATCCTTGAAGGTGCCTTCAACTCCTCAACTCTGTGGTTCTCCAACTATTTTGTTTTCCCCTCTTTGTTCCTCCTCCCAGGCCCCGCAAGCTGACCCTGAAAGGTTATAAGCAGTACTGGGTGACTTTCAAAGAAACGACCATCTCATATTTCAAGAGCGCAGAAGACGCGTTGGGAGAACCTGTCCAACAGCTCAACCTGAAAGGTGAGTCGATCATCATATCAAGGCAAGGATGATGCAATCCAATGGCTACTCGCTTCTCAACAGTCTTGGTTGCAACCTCTAGTTCTTTGGCTGAAAGGATCTGGAGAAGAACTGTTGATCCTCACCAGAGTAGACCATGTCTCCTGGCCTAGGCTTCCCAAGTCCATGAAGCAGACTCCTCGTTCCGATAAAACCCTTTTTATTTAGGTTAAAGGGGATTTCTCTCCCGGCCAATAGTCTTGTAGGAGATTTCACAACTACAGACCTTTATCAGGCTGGGAGAGCTGCCAGGCCGATATCTTCCAAACACCATGCTGGAGCAGCAATTCCTTGGCAAGGAGTCAGGAACAGATCTTCACCCTAACGAATTGAACTAATTGTCTTCTGCGAACTCCACTCCCCTTTCGCTCCTCTTTTATTCCCTCTGGGAGGGGTCATTCATCGTCCACCTGTGGCTTTACTCCTGAGTTGGCCCTTGTTCCTTAGCTATTCCCTTCTCCTGGCAGCTCTGCGCAGGCGCACATTGGTAACAAGCTCCAGCTGTTCTTCTGCCCCACTGATCTCCGATTCCGAAGGCAGCTGATAACTGTCAGGCACCTGGCCCCCTCTCTGCCTCCGACACAGAGCCCTCATCCGAGCCTTCCCCAGACTCCAGGACTGGCCCAGGTTCCTCCCCAACCCTCCTCACTGTCTGAGTCTGCCACCACTCCACTAGTGCGCCACAACACTTGGCCGTTTCTAAACGAAAGTCTCCAAATATGCTTCTCACTTCCAGCCAGGATGTCAAAGGTTGACAACCATGGAAGATGAAAATTTGGGACTGTTGAGACCCAAAGGGCATGTCGCCTTCAAAACAGTTTTATTGGGTGTGAAGTGTTCTACTCTCTCTCTCTCTCTCTCTCTTCCACCCAGGCTGTGAAGTGGTGCCAGATGTCAACATCTCTGGCCAGAAATTCTGCATTAAGTTGCTGATCCCTTCCCCGGATGGAATGAGTGAAATACACCTGAGGTGTGCGGAGGTAAGTGAGACAAAGATGGGAGGGAAGGAAGCCAAATTTGGAGCGATTGTTGGGCAGAACCTTGAGTGGACCTCAAATACAAGACCTAACTGAAGGATCTCACAAGCTGGAGCTTCAGGACATCAAGAAGTCCTAAGAGGTCCACCCCGTGTGGAGACCACCCAATTGGAGAGCTTGTACTTAGAGGTGGGGTTGAAAAAATTTAGCAACCGCTTCTCTGCCCGGTTGCTGGGTGGGTGTGGCCACAGGGGCATGGCCTAGTTGGCTTCCTGCATCACGGCGGCAGGGGGGGATTTTTCACCCTCCCCAGACTTTGTAGGCTTTGCTCAAAACGGGTCTGTTTCCGGACTTCTGGTAGGTCCGTTTTTCACCCTGCCAGAGCCTCCGTGTGGGCCTTGCACTTACCTGGCATCCGAAACAGGCCACATGGAGACTCCTGGGAGGGGCAGGGCGTGGCCAGCCACTCCTTGTAACTGCCGGTTCGGCGAGCTAGATTAAAATAAACATCCAGTTTGCCCGAACCGGTCCAAACCGGCTGAATCCCACCCCCGCTTGCATTATAAAGCTGTAGGAACGTTTGAAGCATCTTTCTCACCCTTGTCCTTAACCAGGAGCAGCAATACGCCAGTTGGATGGCCGGCTGCCGTTTGGCAGCAAAGGGGAAAACCATGGCAGACTCGTCCTACCAAGCCGAAAAGGAGAACATTCTCTCCTTCCTGAAGTTGCAGAAAACCAACCCGGAAATGTCCCTCACTGCCGAGACGGAAGGGACCCAATGGCTCATGTCTCCTCGCTACCAGAAGAAGTTCAAACCTAAGCAGGTATCGTTCGTCCTCCAGGCGGCCGTTGTAATTTCCCACAATCCCCCCGAAGAAGGCTGCTTTAGGATCATGGGAAATGAACAGGGCTGTTGGATACAACCGGGCGGTGTGGTAAATAGAATTGAAGACAAAACTTCAATTGAAGTCATCCTTATTGTGATCATTGTCACTTCCTTCTTCCTCTTCCTTCTTACTTTATATCCCACTAGTGCCGATAACCTGGCGTTGCCCGGGTATTTATTGATAGGGGGAAAATGTCTGGACTAAACGTAATTTCTAATGCTGGATTTTCCAACCCTTAACCAGAGGGAGCCCCCTTGTGGAGTACTGTAAAGCCATTACTATGGCAACTCCACAGCTGTACAGTAGAAGCCATTTTAAGGCACAACAGGCTGTATCTTAACAGAACACACACCCTGAGGGGTGTTAAAGCTGTCTTACCCCCCCCCCCCAGTATTTTTCTCCAGAGAGTTAAATCATCTGTGTACCAAGTTTGGTTGAAATTGCTTGAGGCATTCTAGAGTTATGCTCGAACATACATACATACAGCCGTTTATATATATACATATATACCGATTAATTAATGATATCAGAAAAGACAGAATGTGCCAAACTGTCCATTGGAGGCCTTTAATAGCGATGGAAATTCTGGTCATAAGTTGAGGACTAACTGTAGAGAGCACACAATATAATTCTTTATTCCGCTGCATTTTTCTGTTGTTCTGGAAGATCCCACAGCATGCAGATTAGAAAGAGGGACTTGATGTCTTCCATCTGTTTCTCGCTGATCTCTCTCTGTTTGCAAAACGTTTGCAGTTGACTCCCCGCATCCTGGAGGCCTATCAGAATCTCTCTCAGCATTCCCTGGCTGAAGCCAAGTTGAAATTCATCCAGGCCTGGCAGTCTCTCCCTGACTTCGGCATCTCGTACTTTGTGGTCAGGTAAGGGATCGTGGCTCCATTTTTTCTCCAGCATTTTCTTCCTGAGAAGGTGGGTGGGCTTCCTGGAGGGGTGTCAAGAGCTTGGGGAAAGGAATGGGAGACAGGCCGTCAGCAGAGGGAATGGGAGTCGGCTGGCGGTTCATCACATAGAGGGCAACGAAGCCCAGGTGCTAAGAAAGCTGGGAGAAATAGTTCAAATCAATGAACAGACGGATAAATGAAGATTGGAAATTTGTTTATGGTTTCCAAGATTTGATTGATTAAGACGAAAAGTATCATTTAAAGAACTTTCTTGCAATTTATATACTTCTTCGAAATCCATCCATCCTTCCTCCCTTCCTTTCTTAGCTCTCTTGCAATTGACATACTTCTTAGAAATTTCCTTTCTTCCTTCCTTTCTTGCAATTGACATACTCCTTAGAAATTTCCTTCCTTCCTCCATGAACATTCTTGCAATTGACATACTTCTTAGAAATTTCCTTCCTTCCTGAATGTTCTTGCAATTGACATACTTCTTAGAAATTTCCTTCCTTTCTTCCTTCCTTTCTTGCAATTGACATACTCCTTAGAAATTTCCTTCCTTCCTCCATGAACGTTCTTGCAATTGACATACTTCTTAGAAATTTCCTTCCTTTCTTCCTTCCTTTCTTGCAATTGACATACTACTTAGAAATTTCCTTCCTTTCTTGCAATTGACATACTTCTTAGAAATTTCCTTCCTTCCTCCCTCCCTCCATGAACATTCTTGCAATTGACATACTCCTTAGAAATTTCCTTCCTTCCTTTTCAAGGAATCTTTCTACATGCTTCTTACCTACCTCAGTGAGCTGGGGGGACTTGATCAAGAGGAGATCTGAGATGGCTTCCAAATTAAGGAAGGGACAAGAGACCCAGAAGTCCTCAAATCCCATCCTATTCCTAGAACAAGAATCCAAATTCAAGAATCTCCAAGGATGCCCAGCCCCTGAATACATCTGCTCTTGTTGACACTTATATACCACTCACAGCTGTATTTCTTTCCCTTTTCCCTCCTAATTTCTCTTTCTGTAACTTAAAATTCTGCATCCTGAATTCTGAAAAGAGTATAGTATCACATCTCCTTTCGTACACCCCTTCCCCCACCACCACCACTCATAGGTTTTCTCTTCTTGGGGTTAAATAGACCCACTTCCTTCAACAGTGTGTTCTTCTTCTTTGTTTCATTTTTGCAAACTGCTTGGTTATTTTCCCCACCCCCACCCCCATAAGATAGTAGAGAAATCAACGTCACAATCTTCTATATATAAATGGCTGTGTGTGTCTGTGTTCCAGCATAACTCTGGAACGCCTGGAGCAACCAAATTTCAACCAAATTTGGTACGCAGATGGACTTACTCTCTAGAAACAAATACTGTGGGGGTAAGACACCCCTAACACCCCTCAGGGTGTGTGTACTGTTAAGATGCAGGCTGTTGTGCCTTAAGATGGATTCTACTGTACAGCGCAGTGGAGTTGCCACGGTAACGGCTTCACAGTACTCCACAAGGGAGCTCCCTCTGGTAAGGGGGAAAATCCAACATTAGAAATTATGCTTCTGGGAGGGCACCAGTGGTGGGTTTCAAAAAATTTTGGAGCCTCTCCAAAGGTGTGGCCTGCTTTCCGGGTCCACTGGTGGAACCTCTTCTAACCGGTTCGGTAGATTTGACGAACCGGTTCTACCGAATAGGAGCGAACTGGTAGGAACCCACCTCTACCCCAGATGTTTGGTGCCTTGTAGCTTAAGGAAGGCCAGATGTTTGATTCTTGGTGGCTTAAGAAACAAACAACAAACACAGAAGCAAGGTTCAGTTTTAGATTCTGAACCAGGAAGCGTCTCCTGAGGGAAAGTGAGGTGACCTCCACGTTTCGCGCGCAGGTTCAAAGGCAGCCGGAAAGACGAAATCTTGGGGATCGCCAACAACCGCTTGATCCGGATCGACCTCGCGGTGGGGGACGTGGTGAAGACGTGGCGGTACAGCAACATGCGTCAGTGGAACGTCAACTGGGACATTCGTCAGGTGAGGCCATGCCGAAGGATTTGAACTCTTGAAAGTGGATTTTATTTCTGTTCATTTGTTGTGGCCCGCCAGAGGCCAGCTGATCTGGCAGCCGATTCGGACAGTGAGGAGGGTTGGGGAGGAACCTGGGCCAGTCCTGGAGACTGGGGAAGGCTCTGAGGAGGGCTCTGTGTCGGAGGCAGAGAGGGGGACAGAGCCATATGCCAGTTATCAGCTGCCTTTAGAGTCAGACATCAGTGAGGCAGAAGAACAGCTGGAGCCTGTTCCCAGTGTGCGCATGCACAGAGCTGCCAGATGAAGGGAACGGCTAAAGAACAGGTGTCGACTTGGGAGGAAGGCCACAGTGGACAATGAATGGCCCCTCCCAGAGGAAATAAAAGAGGAGTGCAAGGGGAGTGGAGTTTGCAGGAGAATATTCATTCGCTTAATTGGTCCATGAGTCTCCGACGATCCTGGCCAAGTTTTGCAGAGATCGGCCTGGCAGCTCTCCAAGCCAGAGAAGGTCTGTGACTGTAAATCCTCCCTCGAAAGACTTTGCTGGATGTGAATGGGCAGAATTCACAGCAAATTAATAAAAGGGACAAGGAGTTTGTTAAGCCTAGGTCAGAATACACGCACGCTCTTGGCAATAACGCAGTTCGATTGCAGCTTCCGGTGTGAACCTGGTCTTTTACGCCGGACGCCCACCGTTTTGGGGGAAAAAAACAACACCTTTCTCTGTCGCTTTTCCTCAGGTGGCCATCGAATTCGACGAGCACATCAACGTGGCATTCAGCTGCATCTCCGCCGGCTGCAAGACAGTCCACGAGTACATCGGCGGCTACATCTTCCTGTCCACCCGGACAGCTGACCGAAGCCAAACGCTGAATGAAGAGCTCTTCCACAAGTTGACCGGGGGCCACGAAGCCCTCTGATGTTTCTCCTACCAAGGCCTTCCCTCCTCCAAGGAGCAGCTGATGGGCAGAATGCACTGCCTATGTTCTATGGCAGGGGGTGCGCGAAGGCCCTTATTGGAGTCCAGGCATCCATCAAGACGATGAAAACGATGGGAGTGAAAAAAAGAAACGTTCTCCATGGAAGAGAAATGTTTCTCAAAGGCCACATTAACTAGGGATGTGTTGTTTTTGTTTCCTTTTAGTAATTTCACGGGCCCTTCGAGAGCTCGCAACTAGGACTAAACAGCAGAGTTAAGAGAACTTTACTAGTTCAACTATTCAAATATCTTGCCAAGGAGGGACGGTATTTTACTCCTCCGGGAAAACTCAGGGATTTACTCAACGCAAGTTGAGGTTCAGTGACTTGTCGTTATTTTTGTACGGTTTGCAAAAAAAGGGATGGGGGGGTGTTTGTCACGTGGATTGCGGTTTTGAGCGCTTTTGTGTTATCATCTTCCTATAAAGAGGATTTTTCACGGAAACGCTTTTCTTCCCGGTGTGATTATTCTTCGTCAGAATGGCCTGGATTGGGAGGAGGTTGTTTAATGTCCCCCCCTCCCAGCTACAAGTGATCTTTGACTTATGACCACAATTGAGAACAAAATTTCCGTCCTAAGTCGCTGAAGTTGGGGGAGGCAAGTCAGACCCTGATTTGACGACTGTTTTTATGGCGGTCGTTTAAGTGAACGCCACCATCATACGTACGGAACGATTGTTCCATTTTTTTTTGCCAAAAACTGCTATAAAAGAGGAGGGTTGGGGAGGAACCTGGGCCAGTCCTGGAGTCTGGGGAAGGCTCTGAGGAGGGCTCTGTGTCGGAGGCAGAGAGGGGGCCAGGGCCGTCTGACAGTTATCAGCTGCCTTCGGAGTCAGACATCAGTGGGGCAGAAGAACAGCTGGAGCCTGTTCCCAGTGTGCGCATGCACAGAGCTGCCAGACGAAGGGAACAGCTAAAGAACAGGGATCGACTTGGGAGGAAGGCCACAGGTGGATGGTGAATGGCCCCTCCCAGAGGGATTAAAAGAGGAGCCAAAGTGGAGTGGAGTTTGCAGGAGATCATTAGTTTGCTTCATTGGTTCGTGACTCTCCGAGGCTCCTTGCCATGTTTTGCAGATATCGGCCTGGCAGCTTAAGCGACTCACTGAACAACTGTAGCAGGGAAGGTCATAAAACGGGGCAAAACTCACTTAGCAATGGGAATTTTGGGCTCACTTGTGGTCCTAGGTTGAAGCTCTACCAGAACGGCACCAGAGATATATTTTCTACGGGGAGGAGAAAAAGAGAAAGTTGACGGCTGTTCTAATTGCGTAGTGAAAGTTCCTGGTTTCGTTACGTGTTCAAAGACAGGTGTGATCAACGGGTGTCGGATGAAATGAAGGGAGGGTAGGCGATCCAGGTCAGGAAGGGTCACTCAAGAGGCAGGAGGCCGCCTGGGAAGAGAAAAAGAGCAGACAGCCCAGAGAGGGGTGTTATTCCTTCCAAAATACAGGTAGTCCTTGACTTACGACGGTTCATTTAGTGACCGTTACGACGGCGCTGACAGAAGTGATTTGTGGCTCTTTCTCACACTTACTACAGCACTGTTGCAGAACCCCTCCACGGTCGCCTGAGACGTTGGGCAAAACCGACTCACATTTATGACGGCTGCCCTGTCCCGGGATTACGTCGTGACCCCTCTTTTGGCGACCTTGTGACGAGCAGAGCTCACGGGGAAGCCAGATTCACCGAACAGCGCCTGTCGCTAAATTAACGACTGCGGTGATTTGCTTAACGAATTAGGTCGTAAAAACGGAGCGAAATTCGCTTCGCAAAGGCCTCCCTTAGCAACAGGAATTCTGGGCCCGGTCTTGGTCGTAAGTCGAGGACTACCTGCAATTGCGACCCTACCTGGAATCTATAAGACCAGCTGTTTCTATGTGGCATCTGTTGAACCCCTCTACAGCCTACACTGAAACACACACACACACACAGCTTCAAACTGTTGGTTTTATCCACATATGTATTCTGGGCCCCCAGCAGCCTCAAACTGTTGGTTTATCCAAATATGTATTCTGGGCCCCAGCAGCCAGCGGAGCTGGCAGCAGATTCAGAGAGTAAGGACTTTGACAAACCTGGGCCTGAAGACTCTGAGGAGGGCTCTGGTCGGAGGGCAGAGAGGGCCGCGTTTACGGCAGGTTAAGCATCACGCAGTCGTTAATTTAGGACAGATCCCCGTGTGCTCATGCACAGAGCTGCCAGACAAAGGGAACGGCTAAAGAACAGGGGTCGACTAGGGAGGAAGGCTCCAGGTGGACGGTGAATGGCCCCTCCCATAGGGAATACAAGAGGAGCGCAAAGGGAGTGGAGCTTGCAGGAGGCAATTAGTTCATTTCTGCATTCTTCCCAAGTATTGCGGCGTCTGAAAGATATCGACCTGGCTACTCTCCAAGCCTGCTCAAGGTCGGTAATTGGGAACTCTCTTGAAAGACTCTGGGAGAGGAAAGATTTTGCTGGAGAGGAATTCACTGTCAATTAAATAAAAAGGGGTTTATCGTGACGAGGACTCGGCTTCGTGCCGCTGGGGAAGCCTAGGTCACAACAGCGTGTCTTCAACGTTCAGAGCCCTGAACTTGGGCCTAAGACTTGGAAGAAGCTTCAGACTTACGTCGGGGTCGAAGCTGCAGTGCTCTGCTGAAGTAGCAGGGGAGTAACAGCCCGTCCGCGTTGCCTGGGGTCAGGATGACTCCGTTAGCCGAGCGGAAGAAAGCGATTCCATCTAGGGGGAAGGAGAAATTCTCTGAGTCAAAGAACACGCATCGTTTTCTTCCCCTTGTCTCTAAAAGACGGGCAGACAAGTTGAGACTCCTCTCCCAGGATTTCGGACTGGTTCCCACCCACCTTTAAATTCCATCCTCAGTCTCAGAAAAGAATACTTCTAGGAAGGAAAGAAGAAGGGAGGGAGGGAGGGAGGAAGGGAAGGAGAAAGGAAGGAGGGAGGGAGGGAGGGAGAAAGGAAGGAAAGAGCCTGTTCCCAGTGTGCGCATGCACAGAGTTGCCAGACGAAGGGAAGAGCTAAAGAACAGGGGTCGACTTGGGAGGAAGGCCACAGGTGGACGGTGAATGGCCCCTCCCAGAGGAAATAAAAGAGGAGCGAAAGGGGAGTGGAGTTTGCAGGAGATCATTAGTTTGCTTAATTGGTTCATGACTCTCCGAGGCTCCTGGCCAAATTCTGCAGAGATCGGCCTGGCAGCTCTCCAAGCCAGATGAGGTCTGTGACTGTAAATCCTCCCTCGAAAGACTTTGCCGGATGTGAAGGAGCAGAATTCACACCATATTAATAAAAGGGGTTTATCGAGACGAGGACTCAGCTTCGTGCCGCTGGGGAAGCCTAGTTCGGAACAGGTGGTCTCCACTCACCTGCCAGGGCCTTGGGAATATCAATGATTATGGCCACTTCAGAACTGTCTCTCATTCCTGGAAAGAAAAGGGAAATATACTTGAAGGCATTAAATTAAGATCGTACATACCAGGTTGATTATTCAATAATTTTGGTGGGGGTTCACACATCGCGCTATGCCCTAGTTCAGTGTCAGCCCTACGAGGTAGACCAGATGAATGAACCCATGCCACTTAAATCTGGGTTACTTTTACTGTAACAGGTAGAGTAATAGGACCTTGCAAGTTTGAAAGAGTTTCTCCCTCCCCCTTTCTCATATTATTTCCTTGGCCAGGGTTCAATCCCCGTTTATCTGACCAATGCCATTGGGAGCGTGCTTCTTCTTGTACCAATAAAGGAGAATATTTGTAGCTCAGGGTTGAAATGTGAGGTCCTTAGTGCCCTTTTCCGGAAGATGTTTCATGACCCAACTAGGTAACGTCCTCAGGGCTAGAAGGGAAAGGAGTTTGCTCATTCTAGTACTGATGATGTTGCCTAGTTTGGCCATGAAAAGTCTGCAAAGAGATAACCAAGCTCAGAGAGCACTGAAGTGCCCTCACTTCCTTCTGTCTGTCAAGGTCGTTCCCTGTTCCCTCTACAGGGATGGAGGATGGAGGATGAAGGAAGGAAGGAAGGAAGGAAGGAAGGAAGGAAGGAAGGAAGGAAGGAAGGAAGGAAGGAAGGAAGGAAGGAAGATAGCAATAGCACTTAGAGTTATGTTGTGGCCCGGCAGGAGCCGTTGGAGCTGCCACCAGACTCCGACAGTGAGGGGCACTATGAGTCAGCCCTGGAGGATGTGGAGGACCCTGGACAGGGTTCCGACTCCGAGCAGGGCGCAGAGAGGCTGGTTGGCCACCAGGTGGCGCCTGAGCCTTGGATCAGTGGGGAGGAGACAAGAGAGTGTGATCCAGAATCCAACTGTGAGTTGTTCCGGGATGCATGCCGTTGAAGGGCTACTCGGTGTCAAGAACAACTACGTAATTACAGGAGGTAATTACGCTCAGCTGATGGTCCTTAGGCTCCTCTCCGGACTATAAAAGAGACTGCTTGTGCCACGCCCTTCTTGCAGAAGTCAACGTTAGGGGCTAAAGAGAAACGAACTTGGCAGGCTGGATTGCTGCCAGAGTTTGTCTGCATTGCTGCCAAGGTTTCTCGGACTTGCTGCCAAAGTCCTTATCGGTTTGTTTATTTGGCTTTCAGCCACCGAGAGTCTGGACTTGCTAATTAAAGGACATTCCATTTTACGCTTGTCTCGGCTTTCGTTACGGGACGGAGGAGGGGGGTGTCAGAACAGAGTTATATACCACTTTACAGTGCTTTTGAAGCACTCACTAAGATTGCTCCCAACAATCTGGGTCCTCATTTTACCGACCTTGGAAGGACAGAAGGCTGAGTCAACCTTGAGCCCATCAGATCAAACTCCTGGCTGTGGGCAGAGTTAGCCTGCAATACTGCATTCTAACCACTGTGCAGTCTTTTGCTTGTACCGAGCATCTTTATAATGAATCGAAAAATCCAGGGTGGTCTCCGTCCCGAAGGACCCTAACCGCGATTAAAACCGAGTGCGAATGAGAGGCTGTTTGAAACCCCCAGTGGGCAAGGATTCTGATGCCACCGAACACAAGACAACCGACCCCCCCCCCTCTCCTCCTCTCACCACTTAGGACGGCCCCCTCCCCTGGCAATCCGGGGGCTAAATGGATGTGCGTTCTTCCCATCCGGGACAGGCCATGCTGGCGAATGGCTGGCCAGTGGCGCAGAAGTGTGCCGTGAGCCACGGTCTCTGGGAAATCCTGTAGGGTGTGCAGCGCGGTTAATTCCAGCTCCGGAACCTGGAAGGGCGATAACTTACCGTCAATAGCGCGTAGCCCTTAGACTTATATACCGCTTTACAGTGCTGTGCACGTTTGCAGAGATACGTGCGACTTCGGCGTTGAGTCATGCTGGCCACATGACCACGGAGGCGTCTTCGGACAGCGCTGGCTCTTCGGCTTTGAAACGGAGAAGAACACTGCCCCCTAGAGTCGGGAACGACTGGCACAGATGTGTGAGGGGAACCTTTAGAGAGCCACAATTTTGCAGGCAGTTTTGCTCTGGATCTCTGAACGTTAAAATCGGCCCCTGACCCGGATTTCTGTAGCAAATGCTCCATTATTCATTTTTCATTATTCATCGGTTACAGATATCTATTTTCTGCTCCCAAAATAAAAATTCTACGCAACAGCCACGCTTCTGCACCGGAATGATCTCGGAAATCCTTACCTGTAGCGAGTGCCCTTGATTGGCACGGATCTGGAGGTGTCCGCCGGACGGATGTCGGCACAGAGTGAATCGCTGTTTTTCATTCGACTCCACCACCCTCTCCACGTCCTCCTGAGACCAGGCCTTAAATTGGGGCAGACGAAGAATCTCCCCCACGTCGACAAAGCCGTCTAAGGTTCAGGAACGAAAGAACAAAGACTGGGTAAGTAAGAAGGCTAAGTCACATTTGGCTTAAGCCACAAATTGCCGGCACCGAGATCCAGAGTTCCGAAGGCACGGATGACAATGCCTGCACGCAACACGCTGTTAACGTTGATGATGATCCCTAGCTGGGTAATGAAACGTCTGCAAGAAAACAACCAGACTCGGAGAGCACCAAGGGCTCCAGACACACACACACACCACACCACACACCAGACACACCACACACAACAAGCCATGTTTCACAAAAACTGACTTTTCCTTCTTCGTAAGCTTGAAGTTCTCTGAGTTTAGTTGCCTTCCTGCAGATATTTCATCAGCAAACAAGATAACATTGTCGGTGTTAGAAGAGAGTGTGGTTTGCAGGAAGGAAGAGGGGGGAGGAGGAGGAGGAGGGGGAGGAGGAGAAGAAGAAAAAAAACATGAAGGGAGGAGGAGGAGGGGAGGTGGAGGAGGGGAAGAAGTGGAGGAGGGAGGAGGAGAAGAAAAAAACATGAGGAAGAGGGGAGGAGGAGGAGGGGGAGAAGGAGAGGGAGAGGGGGGAGAAGGAAGAGGAGGAGGAGAAGAAGAGGAGGGGAGGGGGAGGAGGAGAAGGAGGAGGAGGAAGAGAAGGAGAAGAAAAAAAACATGAAGGGAGGAGGAGGAGGGGAGGGGGAGGAGGGGAAGAAGAGGAGGAGGGAGGAGGAGAAGAAAAAAACATGAAGAGGGGAGGAGGAGGAGGAGGGTGAGAAGGAGAGGGGGAGGAGGAGGAGGAGGAGGAGAAGAAGGAGAAGGAGAAGGAGAAGAAGAAGAAAAAGAAGAAGAAGAAGAAGAAGAAGAAAAAGAACATGAGGAGGAGAGGAGGAGGAGGAGAGGAGGGGGGGAGGAGGAGGAGGAGGAGAAGAAGAAGAAGAAGAGGGGGAGGAGGAAGAGGAGGAGGAGGAGAAAGGAAGGAGGAGAAGAAAGAAGAAAGGCGAAAGATGTGGCACAGAGATGTTTGCACCCAGATGACACATTGCATAAGGAAAAATGGATTGTTTATTTTTGTAATTGAAAAATAAGAAAACTCTTTATAAATTTTTTTTAAAAAAGGAATCAACTCACCCGATGACATGTGGAGGCCCATCTTTTCGGCCCCGTGGCGCAAAGCATAGGAGAGCGCTTTGGATAAGCGGACATCCGGATCCTGGAACAAAAATTTGGGAGAGAAATCCAGGATGGTGAGAAGCAATGGAAAACGGTAAAAAGATCTTGGAGAATGGGGTGAAGGAGGAGGAGGAGGAGGAGGAGGAGGAGGAGGAGGAGGAGGAGGAGGAGAAGGAGGAGGAGGAGGAGGAGGAGAAGCCCTGCCCTGCAAGGTGCTTTTTGCAAATAGTCCTCGGTTTACGACCATTCACTTAGAGACTATTCCAAATTACAATGGGACTTGACTGGTCCTCAGACTTACAACCGTTGCGGCATTCCCCACGTTCCCATGATCAAAATACCGGCATGTACTGGTAGTCCTCGACTTACAACAGTTCATTTAGCAACCGCTCCAAGTTACAACGGCACTGGGGATCTTTTTTTTAAATACAATGGTGGCATAACTAAAAAATTAGAAAGGGGAAGATTATAACTCAATATAAGTCTGTGTGTTACTGTTCGAATTATATACGTTTGTTAAACATAACAAATTGGTATTTTATCAGTAGTAAAAGGTGTGATATCAAGAATAGGGAGATGGGCACAAAAAATAATATACTGAAATGTTGAATAATTAAAGAAAGATTATAATCCAACAAAATATGCGTCATTACTGCTAAAAGTCTATAAGATTGTTCATTGTGTTGAATATGAAGAGTATTGTTTTATTTGTACTGAAATGTAACTCTCGTTCCACACTCTTCGCACAACGAAATGTTTGTAGAAAAATAAAAAATACAAAACCTTTTTAAAAAAAAGTTACAACAGCACTGAAAAAAAGGGACTTATGATACTTTTTCACCCTTACGACCATTGCAGCCTCCCGGTGGTCGCGGGATCAGAATTCAGCCTCCTGGCAACTGGCTCATATGTATGACCATTGCCGTGTCCCAAAAGGCCCCGTGATCCCCTTTTGCGACCAGCAAAGTTCACGGGGGGTGGGGTGGGGAAGCCAGATTCACTTAACAACCGGGTTGCTTGCTTAGAGAGTCGCTTATTAACCCCTGTGGCGAGGAAGGTCGCAAAACGGGGCAAAAACTCACTTAGCCAACGTCCTGCCTCACGACAGAAATGTCGGGCTCCATCGCGGTCGTTAAGCCGAGGACTGGGAGGTACAAACTCGTGAGCCGAGCGTTTAAGGTCTCTCCCAGCTCTATTCTGATCGATTGGAATAGTACGGGGTCTCCTGCTCGAGTAGGGGGCTGGACTAGAAGACCTCCAAAGTCCCTTCTAGCTCTATTCTATTTGATTGATTGATTGAAATGCTACAGGGTCTCCTGCTCGAGCAGGGGGCTGGACTAGAAGACCTCCAAGGTCCCTTCCAGCTCTATTCGGATCGATTGATTGATTGAAACGCTACAGGGTCTCCTGCTCGAGCAGGGGGTTGGACTAGAAGACCTCCAAGGTCCCTTCCAGCTCTATTCGGATCGATTGATCGATTGAAATGGTACGGGGTCTCCTGCTCGAGCAGGGGGCTGGACTAGAAGACCTCCAAGGTCCCTTCCAGCTCTATTCTATTTGATTGATCGATTGAAACGCTACAGGGTCTCCTGCTTGAGCAGGGGGCTGGACCAGAAGACCTCCAAGGTCCCTTCCAGCTCCATTCTGATCGGTTGATCGATTGTGACACAAGGTGAAATCTTTGGTGGAGATTCTTCCTTAATCCAAGGAAGGAAGGAAGGGAGGAAGCTGGACTCGAAGAGGGATCCACCTGACCTGATCTCTGGATCTTCTCCCGCTTCTTCGCTCTCGCTCTCTTCTTGCCGAGTTTTGCAAAGCTGCCTCGCCAACCTTTGACCCTGCTTCGGCCATGTGTTTTATGCCTGCCGAATCCTCCTGGGCAGACCCTGCAATTATTATTATTATTATTTTCTCTCCCTGACGATGGGAGATTTAATTTCTAGTCTGTGCCCTTTGCCACTTCGCCCTGGTCTCGCTTGCCGGGAGAAGAGGAGGAGGGGGTTTTGCCCTTTTAGTGTCAATAGCCTGAAATCTCTCCAATGCACCGTAAGTGGGAGGGGAGGGGAGAGAAACCTGGGAGTCAGCTGATCTGCTAGGGCTGCATGGGCTTCTGGGAGTTGTAGTTTTTTATCTTCTCCATTACCTTCTCACTAAGTCTGCAGTCGGGATGTTCTCCGGCTAGGTTGGCGTTTACTGTGCTCGAAGGGGGATTCAGGGGAGGGGGATTCCGGCCAGCAGGCTTGGAAATGCTGCATGAAACGGGGCTCGTCGGAAACACAGGGAGTCCTTGATTTACAACCGTTCATTGAGCAAACATACGAGAAGGGTTGCAGGAACTGGGCATGGCCGGTCTAGGGAAGAGAAGGGCCAGGGGAGACAGGAGAGCATCTTCCAATATTTGAGGGGCTGCCACAGAGAGGAGTTAGGGGGTCAAGCTATTCTCCAAAGCACCAGACATGGAAGAATGGATGGAAACGGAACAAGGAGAGATTCAACCTGGAAACAAGGAGGAATTTCCTAACAGTGAGAACAATCCACCAGTGGATCAGACATTGCCTTCAGAAGTTGTGGGAGCTTCATCCCTGGAGACTTCCAAGAAGAGACTGGACTGCCATCCGTCAGAAATGGTGTTGGGTCTCCTGATTGGGTGGTGGGTTGGACTAGATGACCTACAAGATCCCTTCCAACCCTGTTAAATTGAACTTTATAATGCCTTGATATGACCCCAGCTAGTATATTGCATCCAGTTTTGGTCACCACACTATAAAAAGGGAGGTTGGGACTCTAGAAAGAGGGCAGAGAAGAGCAACCAGGATGATGAGGGGACTGGAGGCTAAAACAGACGATGAACAGTTGCAGGAACTGGGCCTGGCTGGTCTAGGGAAGAGAAGGACCAGGGGAGACAGGAGAGAATCTTCCAATATTTGAGGGGCTGCCACAAAGAGGAGGAAGGGGGTCAAGCTATCCTCCAAGGCCAGAGAAGGAAGAATGGATGGAAACGGAACAAGGAGAGATTCAACCTGGAAACAAGGAGGAATTTCCTAACAGTGAGAACAATCCACCAGTGGATCAGACATTGCCTTCAGAAGTTGTGGGAGCTTCATCCCTGGAGACTTCCAAGAAGAGACTGGACTGCCATCCGTCAGAAATGGTGTTGGGTCTCCTGATTGGGTGGTGGGTTGGACTAGATGACCTACAAGATCCCTTCCAACCCTGTTAAATTGAACTTTATAATGCCTTGATATGACCCCAGCTAGTATATTGCATCCAGTTTTGGTCACCACACTATAAAAAGGGAGGTTGGGACTCTAGAAAGAGGGCAGAGAAGAGCAACCAGGATGATGAGGGGACTGGAGGCTAAAACAGACGATGAACAGTTGCAGGAACTGGGCCTGGCTGGTCTAGGGAAGAGGAGGACCAGGGGAGACGTGACAGCAGTGTTCCCATATTTGAGGGGATGCCACAGAGAGGAGGAAGAGGGTCAAGCTATCCTCCAAAGCATCCAAAGGCCAGAGAAGGAAGAATGGATGGAAACTGACCAAGGAGAGATTCAACCTGGAAATAAGGAGGAATTTTCTTGCAGTGAGAACAATCAACCCACGGAAGAGAAGTTGCCTTCAGAGATTGTGGGAGCTTCATCCCTGGAAAGCTTTCAAGAAGAGACTGGACTGCCCTCTGTCAGAAATGGCATAGGGTCTCCTGCTTGGGTGGCGGGGTTGGACTAGATGACCTACAAGGTCCCTTCCAACTCTGTTAATTGTTAAAGGTGTAACTTTGCAACTGGTCCTCACACTTAGAGTAGGCAAGGCTGCCCCATACATGATCACAATTAGGGAACCTGTCAGGTGTCTGTGACAGCTGTGGCATCCTGGGATCATGTGACCTCCGTTGGTGACCTTAGGGTTCACAGGCGGTCCTCGACATACGACCGAAACATTTCCGTTGCTAAGCGAGAAACACTCGTCACGTGAGTTTTGCCCCATTTTATGGCCCTTCTTGGTCACCACGAAGTGAATCACGGCAGTTATTAAGTGAATCCATCCTCTTCCCTATTTGATCTTCAGAAGGTCGCGAAAGCGGATCGCGTGACGGACACTGCGACCATCCTAAACAGGAATCAGTTGCTAAGGGTTTGAATTTTGATCACGTGACCATGGGAGGGAGGGGGGGATTATGCAAAAAAAATGGTCCTAAGGCACTTTTCCCAGCGTTGCTGTAACTTTGGTCACTAAATGAATCGTTGTAAGTCGAGGACTATCTATATTTTAGGATAGTATTTTTTTTTTAAATGCAGCCTTACGCCCAGACAGCCACTGGGGGTCACTCTTGCCTTCCTTTGCTCCTACTTGGTATGGTTAAAGCTAGCGTCCTGCTTCCCAATCTCCGGAAAGTCATTTCAAGGACAAAAACAGCTGAATATTAGAGGAATTTAAAAAAAAAAAAACACCTACTATCCCAACTCCCAAAGACCATTGTATCCCCAAAGTACAATACACCCCCCCCCTCTTCAAACCGGCAGCTGAAATGGGAGCAATTAATGAAAAGTGCCATTCCTGTCTCTCTCTTTTTTTTTTTGCTTCTTCCAATGTCTTTTCTTTATTTCATCTCCCCAGCCTGTTCGACGCGAAGATGGTTTTCCTTCCACCGAAGAAAGTTTTTTTTTAAAATTTATTTTATTTTTCTCCTCCTGGGATTTTTGCTTCTTTGCATCCTTGTCTTCGGCGCTTCAGACTTGGGAACGCCCAAAAGAGTTTGTGGGTATTTAGAGCAGACGATGACGAAGCAATGCGAAGGATGCGTTTCAAAAGAATTACTCAGCAGAAGAATATTTGGATAGAGAGACCGAAGGATGATAATGATAGATAGATAGATAGATAGATAGATGATAGATAGATAGATAGATAGATAGATAGATAGATAGATAGATATGATAGATATAAATGATAGATAGATAGATATGATAGATAGATAGATATAAATGATATAGATATATAGATATGATAGAGATGATAGATATAGATAGATAGATAGATAGATAGATAGATAGATAGATAGATAGATAGATATAGATATAGATATAGAAGATAGATAGGATAGATAGATAGATAGATAGATAGATAGAGATGATAGATAGATAGATAGATAGATAGATAGATAGATAGATAGATAGATAGATAGATAGATATAGAAGATAGATAGATAGATGATAGATATAGATGATAGATAGATAGGATAGATAGATAGATAGATAGATAGATATAGATAGATAGATAGATAGATAGATAGATAGATAGATAGATAGATAGATAGATAGATAGATAGATAGATATAGATGATAGATGGATGGATGGATGGATGGATGGATAAATAGATAGATAGATAGGTAGGTAGCTATAGAAGATAGATAGGATAAATAGATTAGATAGATAGATGATATAGGTAGGTAGGTAGGTAGGTAGGTAGGTAGGTAGGTAGGTAGGTAGGTAGATAGATATGATAGATAGATGATAGACAGACAGACAGATGATAGATAGATAGATATAGATGATTGATAGATAGATAGGCAGGCAGGCAGGCAGGCAGACAGACAGACAGATTTAAGGTGGCCATTTTTTAATGGGGTTGTCGGTCCCTTCGAAGGCTGGATGGTTTTGCAGGCGGCCCTAAGCAATCGAAGGTCACCCTCTCACAAATTTGACATTCCACACAGAAGATGCTGGGAAGCACACAGGATTTGTGTGAGTCACACTAGTCAGCAATGCTGCATGGAATTAAAATGTGCCCTTTGCAAAAGAAGCAAAGCACATCATCAACTCACCCAGTCAAATGTTGTTGTTTTTTTTCCCCCAGTGGGTCATGCATCAGAGAGTTTCTCAACTTTGGCAGCTTTAAGGTGGGTGGACCCTAGTCAGCATGGGTGGGCTTCAACTCCTAGACGTCCCCAGCCCTCATGCTTTAAGAGGACTTCAACTCCCAGAATCCCCCAGCCAGCCTTGCTTTAAGATGGATGGATTTCAACTCCCAGAATTCCCTTGCCAGCAAGGTTTAAGATGGATAGACTTCAACTCCCAGAATCTCCCAGCCAGCATGCTTTAAGATGGATGGATTTCAACTCCCAGAATTCCCTTGCCAGCAAGGTTTAAGATGGATAGACTTCAACTCCCAGAATCCCCCAGCCAGCATGCTTTAAGATGGATGGATTTCAACTCCCAGAATTCCCTTGCCAGCAAGGTTTAAGATGGATAGACTTCAACTCCCAGAATCTCCCAGCCAGCATGCTTTAAGATGGATGGATTTCAACTCCCAGAATTCCCTTGCCAGCAAGGTTTAAGATGGATAGACTTCAACTCCCAGAATCCCCCAGCCAGCCTGCTTTAAGATGGATAGACTTCAACTCCCAGAATCCCCCAGCCAGCATGCTTTAAGATGGATGGATTTCAACTCCCAGAATTCCCTTGCCAGCAAGGTTTAAGATGGATAGACTTCAACTCCCAGAATCCCCCAGCCAGCCTGCTTTAAGATGGATAGACTTCAACTCCCAGAATCCCCCAGCCAGCATGCTTTAAGATGGATGGATTTCAACTCCCAGAATCTCCCAGCCGGCACACTTTAAGATGGGTGGACTTCAATGCCCAGAATCCCCCAGCCAGCATGCTTTAAGAAGCCTAGCCAAACTATCCTAGCATCAGAAATTGTACCTGAAATGAGATTTTTTTTTAGTTAAAGAAAAAAAAAGCAGCTCTTTATTGGAAAATGGGGGCCCACAGGTACAGTTCTAGGAGTTGGAAGTCCTTACCAGTTTGTGTCTGCGTGTGTGTGTGTGTGTGTGTGTATGTGAGTGAGAGAGAGGGGGGGAAGAGGAGGAGGAGAGGAGAGAGGGAGGGAGAGAGAGAGAGAGAGAGGTGAGTCTTCCTCCTTCGCTGAAAAGCAGGAACTGGTGAATTTGTGGCATTGGATGTTTTGGTAAAGAAGTTCTGAGCAGTCCCTGAGAGAGAGAGTCTATCGGTGGGCTTCTACGGATTCGCTCCCAGGACCTCTGTGTAAAGTTTCACTGCCCCTTTGGCTGATGGGCACAGCTCATTCCACCATTCGCCCTGCTGCTCCATCGACAGGACATCCTGCACACACACGCACAGACATAGAATGAGAATGAGAGAGGGAAAGAGAGAGGGAGAGAGAAAGGGAGAGAATGAGAGAGAGAAAGAGAATGAAAGAGAGGGAGAGAGAGGGAGAGGGAAAGAGGGAGAGAACAAGAAAAAGAAAGAATGAGAGAAAAGGAGAGAGAGGGAGAAAGAGAGAGGAAGAGAGGGGAAAAGAGAGAGGGAAAGAGGGAGAGAATGAGAGAGAGGGAAAGAGAGAGAGAGGGAGAGAACAAGAGAAAGAATGAGAGAGATAGGGAGAGAGAGGGAGGAAGAGAGAGAAGAAGAGAGGGAAAAGAGAGGAAGAGAGGAAAAAGAGAGAGGGAAAGAGGGAAAGAGAGGGGAGAGAGGGAGAATGAGAGCGAAAAGAGAATGAGAGAGGGAGAGAGAGGGAGGGAGAGAGGGAAAGAGAGAGAGGGAGAGAATGAGAGAAAGAATGAGAGAGAGGAGAGAGGGAGGGAGGAAGAGAGAGAGGAAGAGAGGGAAAAAGAGAGAGGGAAAGAAGGAGAGAATAGGGGAGAGGGAAGGGAAGAGAGAAAGGGAGAAAGAGAAAGAATGAGAGAGAGGGAGGGAGGGAGAGAGACTTTGGACCAATCACCAGGAGACGGTGAGTTCTAGTCCTGCCTTAGGCATGAAAGCCGGCTGGGTGACTGAGGCCAAACGTACCTCTCGGCTGACGAAGATGATGCTGACGGATTCTTGAGCTTCTGGTCCCCCAAGAGTGTAACGCTGCTTCACTTCCTCTGACGACAGGCTGCACCTGAAGGGCAAAATTAGGAGAGCAGAACCGTTAGCCGAGGAGGACGACTGAAGTCATGATGGAGAAGGCCTCCCTAGGTTTGAAAACGGGCTGGATGAACCACCAGCCGACTCTTATTTATGACGGTTGCAGTGTCCCAGGGGATGTCCCATTTCTCTCGCCACCTACATGTGTGCATCTGAACTAGACTGTGTTGATCCTCCGTGTCATACATGCGGGTGAGTGGCGTGGTGGCCTAGAGGTGGAGCTCTCGCCTCACAATCAGGAGGCCGTGAGTTATCCTAGGTAGAGGCAGATATTCCTCTCTCTGAGCACAACAGTTCTGCTAAACAAAACTCTGTACTGGCAACAGGGATGTCATCCGGCCAGTAAACACTCAGCTCCATTCAGTTGCTCAGACTCAATGCAAGGGACCACAGGGTCATTAAAAAACATACACACATATACACGAACGAAATTTCATTTTAATGTGTGCCGATTTGTGTACATCCAAAGCGGCAATCAAGTTATTCTAAGTCTACTTCTCTGTCCCAGGGTCATGTGATCGAGTTTGATGACCTCCTGTCAGTCAATGTCAACGAGAAAGCCAGATTCACGTTACTAAATGAACAAACTGCCGCGATTACCTTAACTACAACATGGGGCAAAACCCTCTTAACAAACGTCTCATTTCGTGACAGAAATCTGGGGCTCAGGTGCGGCCGTTAAGTCGAGGACCGCCGGCATCCCTGCTTCCTCGAGCGTTACCTGACGTAGAATTCGGCGCTGCACCGGCCAGCCGTGGTTTCGTTCCGAACGATGCCAAGCAAAAGGGGCCTGCTGAGAGCAGCTGGCTGAAGGTTCACCTGGAAACAGGTAAAAAAAAAGGCGATTCAGGAAGCAGCAGAAGGGAGACCCGGTTCAACCCCCCTGCCTCCTTCTCCTCCGGCCTCTCACCTCATCCTGGATCTCACGAAGCACAGAAGAGAACAGCTCCCTGACCACCAGATCCCCCGGGAGATCCTGATGCCGAATCAAGGATCCCACCGAAGCGTCAACGCCCAGCACGGCCTGCAAAGAAAGAGGGGAATAGCAGCAAATAGGCCTGTTTGCTATAATAGGATATTATTAATAGGATGCTATAATATAATAGGTAATGGTAAAGGTTCCCCTCGCGCATATGTGCTAGTCGTTCCTGACTCTAGGGGGCGGTGCTCATCTCTGTTTCGAAGCTGAAGAGCCAGCGCTGTCTGAAGACGTCTCCGTGGTCATGTGGCTGGCATGACTCAATGCCGAAGGCGCACGGAACGCTGTTCCCTTCCCACCAAAGGTGGTTCCTATTTTTCTACTCGCATTTTTTACCTTCTTTCGAACTGTTCGGTTGGCAGAAGCTGGGACAAGGAACGGGGGCTCACTCCATTATGCGTTGCTAGGGATTCGAACCGCCGAACTTTCTGATCGACAAGCTCAGTGCCTTAGGCACTGAGCCACCGCATCCTATTATATAATATAATATAATCTATTATAAAGCAAACAATATTATATATTATATAACTATAATTATATATTATATAACTATATGTTATATAATTATAATATCCTATTATATTATAAGGGCTGTTATAAGGTGGCTCAGTGGCTAAAATGCTGAGCTTGTCAATCAGAAAGGTTGACAGTTCGGCGGTTCGAATCCCTCGTGTGCCACGTAACAAAATGAGCTCCCGTTACTTGTTCCAGCTTCTGCCAACCTAGCAGTTGGCAACTGACTCACATTTATAGCATCCTGCAGTCATAATTTGTGACTTTTAGGGTGTTTTCCAGCAGAAAGCAGTCCACTGGGTATGCTGGATTCATTTAATGGCCAGGGGGTTTGCTTAACATTGACGGGATCCCCGGAACGACCGTGGTGACTTGCTTTATATCACAAAAAGCGTTGTAAAATTTAATCAGGCCCTGTGGTGCCTCAATTGGAAAGGCTGGCAGCCAAAATTCTGTGCTCCGTGGTGGTCGTAACTCAAGGACTAACTGCCCAGAGGCCTGGAGCTGCCACCTGTATTTATAAGACAGGTGAGATTTCCTCCACTGCATCAAACTGGATAAAGACACCCACCTGAGGTTCTGGGTGTCCCCCAGGGACATCGACCTTCCCGGGGGCTTCCCCCACACGCAGGCTGCGCCGTAGGAAGACAAAATTGTTGTCTGCTGTGTGCACCATAGCACCCACACCCAGGGGTTCGGCGAGGTAGGCTTGGCTGTTGCCAAAGTCCTTGCGCCCCTGTTCCCGCAGCTGCCAGGCCGTCTCCACCAAGTTGGTGCCCACGAAGTCCTTGTAGCTGGTGAGCCCCAGGTGGAAAGTCAAAAGGTTCCCGTCGTTCAGCGTGGCGGAGTGGAGGCGGAATTTGGCCCCGTCGAAAAGCCACGGGTTCTGCTGGCAACGGGCTGCCCAGACGCTATCGATTCGGACCTGATCCGCAGGCAGAGTGTTCCGGTCGTAGAGGGGGGAAACTTCTGCTCGGACGTGAGATTCGGGGATACCCCCAGAATCCGGGCACTTGAACAGTAAGGAGATATCTGGGTCCATCCTTTGCCTGCTTTGCTCACCTGGAAAAAGAGAAAGGAGGAACATCCAGCTTTTCCTCTGGTTGGGGTTCCCAGCCAGCCTCTTCAGCTCTCTCTCTCTCTCTCTCTCTCCATCCATCCATCCATCCATCCATCCATCCATCCATCCATCCATCCATCTATCTAAGGCAAATACCACTCACTCATCATGAAATCTCCAGAACCGTACAGCCTACAAACTTGAAATTTGGCACGTATGTTTCTCTTGGCTCGCTAAGAATAGGTTTTTCGAAATGACCATCAGATCATTAGTATTTATTATACAGTAATTAACACTCTCTGATTCTAAGGCGTTCTACTCTCCCTCCCCATTTGAAAAGCACTCTGTTCCAACTGCCCGTTGCCTTATATGAACACGCTCTGATGCTAAGGAGGTAGACATTCTACTCCCCCTCCCCACCTGAAAAGAACTCTATTCCAACTGCCACTTGCCTCCAATTCTGTTACCTCAGTTCAAACTGGCAGACGTTCCACTCCTTCACTCAGGAGCGGTCCGGGATTCCTTACAGTACTAAACGTCGGTATCTCACCAAAATGTCTACGCCTTCCACCAATGGATCCACTTCTAGATTCAAGGTGGTGGGAGAGATATTCCCTTATGTGTTTCAATCACCGGCCACCAGGTGGACGATGAGTGGCCCCTCCCAGAGGAAATAAAAGAGGAGCGACAGGGGAGTGGAGTTTGCAGGAGACAGTTAGTTCACACAATCAGTTCGTGACTCTCCGAGGCTCCTGGCCAAGTTTTGCAGATATCAGCCTGGCAGCTCTCCAAGCCAGAGAAGGTCTGTGACTGTAAATCCTCCCTCGAGAAAGACTCTGCTGGATGTGAAGGAGCAGAATTCGCAGTAAATCAAGAAAAGGGGTGTTTGTCGGGACAACAAGGAGTTTGTTTCATGCTCTTGGGAATGTCAGAACAATTAAGTCCTGTTGGGTGTGCAAATTCACCCAAACAACTGGGAAATTAGCCTCCTTGTTTGAAGCTCACAGACACCATCACTTGCTCACGAGGACCCCCCCAAGCTGTCAAACTAACCATGGATAACTTGCAATGCTCGTCACGGCTGGACAGAGCGACCATCCCTTGCCAGTGAGGCTGACACAAAGCCAGAGCGATATATTTTCAGATTTCGCTGCCTTTCATGCCTCATCCCAGAGGGCCACAGGATTGATGTGAAGAAGGAAAAACACCAGGAGGTTAAGAGAAGGAGAAATTCAAACCGGGGCTGTCCAAAACTGTTCGAAAAATTAAATCTTGACCTGCTTTTCTCTCCGAATGGGGTTGGAGAGACGTTAAAAAAAAAGGAAGCAGGAATCCTACATCGGTCGCAGTTGTGTTAGAAGCAAAGTCTTCGGCGGATCAAGGATTGGAAAATCCGGCAGCTTAATCGCAAAACAGAATCATCGTATTATTATTATTTTTTTACAGAGGTTAGGGCTGGGGATATCTGCGGTTAAAGGATGAGTTAGGAAGAGGTTGGCCACGCTCAGCTGGAACGTGAAAAAAAAGCAATTTTTGGGAAGGGGGGAACAGCAGGGAGGACAAAGAAATAAATAAAAAATCAGACTCTTCGTGCGAATTCTTCACTCAGTCTACCACCTCTGCTCGCCGGATGTTAAGCTTTTGCGGAGGCTATAAATCCAAAGAGGACGTCAAGCCCTCGAGCGGAGATGGATGAGATTATAAGACTCCAATTTAATTACGGAGCGAACGGGCGGGGGGGGGGGGCTTCGCGGCTCCTACAACCCAGAACGCCATCATTGCAGTTTAATCGCAAATAATTTTCTGCGGCTGGAGAAAAGCCACTTGCCTCATTGCAGCTTTGCTGAAGAATTGTTCGTTGAAGAACTCATCCTTTTAAAAATGTTTTCCTCCCCTAGATTTTTAAAAAAAGGCTTAAAGTCTTTTTTTAAAATAAATGTTCTGCCAGAGTTTGTTGCATAAATTCAAATCCAGAAGCAGACACAGATGCAGCAGGTTTCATTTACTTCTTTATATACAAAAGAATAAATGGATAAATGTACAATGCCAACAGGTGATTCTTCCAAGTAAACATGAGGCAGGAGAGTTACAGGCAAACACAAGCACTGTTTCATTTCAGCAGACAAGCCCAGACAGACTGCTAGTTTACTTCTCAGAGCAGCAGACTGCTCAAGTTTCTGTTTCAATTCTTTGCACAGACTCAGATCTGTTTAAGCTCCCATTCTCTGACTTGGTTGCTATGCCTATTCATCGGCTGACCTTGTTCCCATGTCTCTCCCAGTCATGAATATTTTGACATGTTCATTCCCCCAAAATACAGTTCAGTGTCATCATAGCCTTAGTCCTCGACTTAACAACAGTTCATTTAGTGATGGTTTGACGTGACAACAGCACTGAAAAAAGTGACTTGATCATTTTTCACTCAGCATCTTCATGGTCACATGATCAAAATTTAGATGCTTGGCCACTGGCTCATATTTATGATGGTCTCATTGTCCTGGGATTCCCCCCCCCAGCCCCTGTTGCAATGTCCCAGGGTGATGTAGTCCTCTTTTGTGACCTTCTGATCAGGAAAGTCAATGCAGAAGCCAGATTCACTTAACAACCGGGTGACTAACTTAACACCTGCGGTGATTCTCTGAACAATTGTAGTCAGAAAAATCAGGAAGTGGAGCAAAACTCACTTAACAAATGTCTCACTTAGCAACAGAGTCAGGTTGCAAAAGGGGCTCACAGGACCCTGGGACACTGCGACCATCATAATGTGAGTCAGTTGCCAAAGGTCTGAATTTTGACCACATAAAGCCTGGAGTTTTGCGATGGTCTTAAGTGCGAAAAACAGTCATGTTAGGTTAGACACTGCAGTTTAAATAGGCTTTTACTTTCGTGGAAATAGAGGTATCAGAGTCCATCAAACAGTCCAAGTCATACACGGATAAGACAGTCAGCCATCAACGTCTTTCAGTTAAGGGATAATCCAAATAACATAGTCCATAATCATGCGAACAGTCCGGTACACAAAGTTTGCTAGCAGTTGCAAAAACTTACAATAGCTCACGCTGATCACTATACGGCATTTCTAACAGCCAGCTTCCAAACACTCAGATCAGATCAGCACCCTAACAGTGATTCTGGCTCCATCTTATGGCCGATTGAGGAAACAGCAACCAATCACATTTACAGCATGATTTAAAGAAACAGGTACAACATTGTTACATGATTTATATATTGCCAACCCAACTGTTAGATTATATTCCTAACAAGCCACAATTCCCTTTTTTCAGTGCCGTCGTGACTTTGAACAGTCACTCAATGAAGTGTTGTAATCTGCAGTTGGAAGCAGTGGGGAAAGACACTGTTATGTCACAGTTTAAACTGAGCACAGAAGACGTGCGGAAAACATTTATTTGGGATTTGAACCGGGAAGACACAGACCACTGAATCTGGTTAGGCTCACGAGGGTGCTAAAAAGAAGACAGATGAAAATGTCAAAAGCAATTAAGAAAGGGATTCTTTGCAGCAAAACCCGAGAGGAATTCTCTCTCTGCTTTATTAGTTTCAGCACATTGGAAATATGGGAAATATGAAATATTTTCTCCCCTCTAGTTCGCAATGCTCCGTACGATACTGTAAATATTCCTCTCCTATTTTCTTTTTTCATTCATTATGTGGCTAAGATGCTGAGCTTGTCGATCAGAAAGGTCGGCAGTTCGGCGGTTCGAATCCCTAGCGCTGCGTAACAGAGGGAGCTCCCGTGATTTGTCTCAGCTTTTGCCAAGCGAGCAGTTCGAAAGCACGTAAAAAATGCGAGGAGAAAAATAGGAACCACCTTTGGTGGGAAGGGAACGGCGTTCCGTGCGCCTTCGGCATTGAGTCATGCCGGCCACATTCAGATGCTTGGCAATGGGTTCATATTTATGACCGTTGCCATGTCCCAGGGACACGTGATTCCCCCTTTTGCGACCTTCTGACAAGCAAAACCAACAAGGAAGCCAGGTTCCCTTAACTATATGGTTTCAATGATGATAACTAGAGTGATTCACTTAACAACTGTGGATAGGAAGGCCGTAAAATGAGGCAAAACTCCCTCAACCACTGCCTCGCTTAGCAACAGAAATTTTGGGCCCAGTTGTGGTCGTACGTCAAGGTGTACCTGTTCAGCAATAAAAGTTGGCTTGCTTTTCCTAAGAATCCGGCAGCTTTGGAATTGGCTAGGTTGGGTAACCGTGGTAGTGTTTTGACTTTATTATTTAGTGCAGGTTCACACAATACAGGACAGACTGAAATAAGATTGGGGATTTTGGCTTACTAACTTTGCTTAATTGTTCTGACTGAGGCTTCATGAGAGCATGAAACAAACTCCGTGTCTTGACAAAAAACCCTTTTATTAATTGACTGTGAATTCTGCTCGTTCACATCCAGCAAAATCTTTCGAAGGAGGATTTACAGTCACAGACCTTCTCTGGCTTGGAGAGCTGCCAGGCTGATCTCTGCAAAACTTGGCCAGGAGCCTCGGAGAGTCAGGAACCCATTAAGCGAACTAATGGTCTCCTGCAAACTCCACTCCCCTTTCGCTCCTCTTTTATTCCCTCTGGGAGGGGCCATTCATCGTTTCCCCTGTGGCCTTCCTCCCAAGTCGACCCCTGTCCTTTAGCTCTTTCCTTCGTCTGGCAACTCTGCGCATGCGCACACTGGGAAGAGGCTCCAGCTGTTCTTCTGCCCCACTGATGCCTGCCTCCGAAGGCAGCTGATAGCTGGCATACGGCCCTGGCCTCCTCTCTGCCTCCGACACAGAGCCCTCCTCAGAGCCTTCCCCAGACTCCAGGACTGGCCCAGGTTCCTCCCCAACCCTCCTCACTGTCCGAATCTGCTGGCCATTAACATTAATCCAGATACTATGTACAATGAATTATTAAGTATTAGGAAAAGCCTCACGTTGTGGCGTATCGGTCTTGCGACGACAATTGGAAAACGCTTTGTGTCTTCAGTTATCGGTTCTTTATATGAACATTCGCGGAAGGAATCCACAACGGATCGGCTCCAAAGGATGGCACGGCTGGGCATTCATCAAGGTCCTATAACTAAAAAAAAAAAGCCCTGATTTAAAAGTGGGAGTTTTCATACAAATTGTCAAAATCAGATGCTATGTAAGAAGGATTATCAGACAAACAGGCAGACATAAAGGGCAACTTGGAGAAGGGTTGCAATTTGAGGGGTCCTTGGTTCTCTCTAAGCTTGGTTGTTTTCTGGCAGACTAGGTTACATCATCAGTGCTAGAAGGGAGAGGGGTTTGCTGCAGATGCCCCTTCCAGCACTGATGATGTTACCTAGTTGGGTCATGAAATGTCTGCAAGAAAACAGCCAAGCTCAGAGAATACCAAGGACCCCACAATTATTATTCCTCCTCCTCCTCCTCCTCCTCCTCCTCCTCCTCCTCCTCCTCCTCCTCCTCCTCCTCCTCCTCCTCCTCCTCCTCCTCCTCCTCCTCTATTCTGCAAATCCTACTCCCTTCCAGCACTGATGATGTTCCCTAGTTGGGTCATGAAATGTCTGCAAGAAAACAGCCAAGCTCAGAGAATACCAAGGACCCCTCATTTCAACCATGAGCTGCAAATATTCTCTTATTGGATTACAATAATTAAAAAAAAACTGAATTGGGCTTGCACAGACAAAGGGTGAGCGCTAGTAAGACCACACACATTCAGTTTTGGTGTCCACGATGTAAAAATGATGTGGAGACTCTGGAAAGAGTGCAGAGAAGAGCAACAAAGAGGATTAGGGGACTGGAGAATAAAACAGATGAAGAACGGTTGCAGGAACTGGGTAGGCCTAGTTTAATGAAAAGAAGGACTAGGAGAGACATGATAGCAGTCTTCCAATATCTCTGGGGTTGCCCCAAAGAAGAGGGAGTCAAGCTATTCTCCAAAGCACCTGAGGGCAGGACAAGAAGCAATGGATGGAAACTAACCAAGGAGAGAAGCAACTTAGAACTGAGGAGAAATTTCCTGACAGTGAGAACAATTAACCAGTGGAACAGCTTGCCTCCAGAAGTTGTGAATGCTCCAACAATGGCAGTTTTTAAGATGTTGGATAACCCTTTGTCTGAAGTGGTATAGGGTTTCCTGCCTAAGCAGGGGGGTTGGACTAGAAGACCTCCAAGGTCCCTTCCAACTCTGTTATTATATTATGCATTTTTTGCTCCCTATTTTATCTCTTTAAACCAGCTGCAAACTCAAGCCAGATAAAACAGGGGCAAGATTTAATTATGCTTTTAAAAATTGGCAGGCTTTTAAAGCCCATTTCTCCCATTACCTGCACAAAGCCACCATGGATCGCTGGAAGACCAAAACATTTGAGAATTCCTGTGTTATATAGATTTGAATTGAATCCTTAAAAAGTCAATAGTGTGGTTATTTCTTGTCCACTCCTGGTGCCAATAAAGTAATTGTATGTGGTGTTTTTTTTTTTAAACAAACTGAATCCTCATTACCAGGGATTCAAAATTTTGCAAAATTTGGCAATCGAAGGTCAGCTTGGAGCCTGGAGCATAAAGAATTAATTTTCGCTGACGTTTTTAATCTTTTGTCTCTCCTTCTTTGTACCACGGGGAAAAAAAATTGACATTTCTCTTTGGCAACAACATAATTCCCTTTTGACACTGGGTTTTCCTAAACTGTCCTGATTGGGCCCTTTGTAGGAGGAAACACACACACACACACCCATTCATTCAAAAATAAAATAAAATAGAAGGTCCGTTCTCTCTTCCTCCCAGTGAAAGGGAGATGTCACTGTTGCACCTTTGACAAAAGTGTGTTTTGTCGGTCGGGCTGCCTAGCTGGTTTTTTTCACTGTTGGCATCCTTCCCGTCTATTTCACAGCTGACCAAATCTGAGCCCTTTTGCCCGGCAACTTTGGAAAAGCATCTGGAATCTGTTTCTCAAACCAAGAGCCACACAAGGCCTGGCAAGGGATCCCACAGCCAGCTGTTCTCTCGCCTTTCAGTTTTTGGAGTTGGCATCTTTCAATTTAATCTTTTTTTTTTTTTTGTGGGGGAGGAAAAAATACCTCCTTTTGCATAAAGCGAAGATTCATTCACTGGGGCAGTCGAGATTTGGCTTCGGGCATCTTTGGCTGTTGGCAAAAAGGGATACCCCTCTCTGTGTCTGGAGGACGGGGACAATCGTGCGTTTGATAAGAGTCACTGAGCCCCCCATCTTCTGCTTTAAAGTTTGACCTACAGCCATGACGTCAGGACCATCTGCGGCTACAGAAAATCACTCAGCCTTCCCAGATCTGCAAATAGGCAAGAAAAGGAGCTACGCATGCACACATCCGTTTGAATTAGCATCCACACACACAAATATAGACCCACACCTTTGAAAGCATGCCGGCTGGGGAATTCTGGGACTTGCAGTCCACAGCTTTTTAAAGAATGCCAGCTGGGGGATTTTGGGAGTTGAAGTCCACCCATCTTAAAGCATGCCAGCTGGGGGATTTTGGGAGTTGAAGTCCACCCATCTTAAAGCAAGCTGGCTGGGGGATTCTGGGAGTTGAAGTCCACCCATCTTAAAGCATGCCGGCTGGGGGATTCTGGGAGTGGAAGTCCACCCATCTTAAAGCATGCCGGCTGGGGGATTTTGGGAGTTGAAGTCCACCCATCTTAAAGCAAGCTGGCTGGGGGATTTTGGGAGTTGAAGTCCACCCATCTTAAAGCAAGCTGGCTGGGGGATTCTGGGAGTGGAAGTCCACCCATCTTAAAGCATGCCGGCTGGGGGATTCTGGGAGTTGAAGTCCACCCATCTTAAAGCATGCCGGCTGGGGGATTCTGGGAGTTGAAGTCCACCCATCTTAGTTCATGCCGGCTGGGGAATTCTGGGAGTTGAAGTCCACCCATCTTAAAGCATGCCGGCTGGGGATTCTGGGAGTTGAAGCTCACCCATCTTAATTCAGGCCAGCTGGGGAATTCTGGGACTTGTAGTCCACAGCTTCTAAAGCATGCCGGCTGGGGACTTCTGGGACTTGTAGTCCGCAGCTTTTAAAGCATGCCGGCTGGGGACTTCTGGGACTTGTAGTCCGCAGCTTTTAAAGCATGCCGGATGGGGATTTCTGGGACTTGTAGTCCACAGCTTTTAAAGCATGCTGGCTGGGGAATTCTGGGACTTGTAGTCCTCATCTTTTACAGCATGCCAGCTAGGGAATTCTGGGACTTGTAGTCCACGGCTTTTAAAGCATGCCAGCTGGGGAATTCTGGGAGTTGCTATGGGCAAGAAACACCAGTCTAGCTTTTCACTTAACACACTGTATGATGTGTTTGTGTGCAAAACACTGGACTCACTCCAACCTTTCACCAAGTCATGAGGTAAAGATACACCTGTTTGGTACCAACTAGAACTTCAGAAAAAGATGATAATAAACTGTCCCTCCATCCCAACCCGCTTCTCAAAGTGCCCCCCCCACACCTCAGCATCTTCAGCAAAGAATTCTGGGACTTGTAGGCCCAGCCTCTTTGGAGGCAAGAGCTGGAGTCCTTCGAGAATACCCGGATGACGCTCCTTCCCTCCCCCCCTCCCGCCTCCCTTTCGGGGCTCGCGGCAGGGAGAACAAAATGGCGGCCGAGGTCGACGCACCCGTTGGTGAGTTTCTATGGTAACCGTCGTGTCCCCCGTCATTGCCCGTCCCTCTTTTTTGTCCCCCACCCCACTCCGCAGTCACCTTCCCACGTTTGCTCCGGCAGTTGGGAGTGGCTTTGGTTTGAGTGGGGGTTTTGTCCCTTTAAAAAAAAAAAAGGACGAGCAGTTTCAAAACGTCCCTTGACCCGTTTCTCCGGGATTCTCTTCGGATTGTTTTGGAACTTTCTTGCCGCTGCACTTCCGGGTTCCAAAGGTGGCTTCTGCCGCAAGGGTCCGTCGTATATTTCTTCCCCCCCGGAAATAGCCCGCAGGCTTCTTAGAGTTCCGCCCCTCCAATGATTAACCCTATACTTCTTCCCACTAAGGAGGATTCTTGGCTGGGAGCGATGGGAGTTCTAGTCCTTTGGCTTGCTGTCGTCACCATTATTTATTGGCTCTATCTGGGTTTATTGCAGTCAAAAGGCCACTCAATTCATCATCTAACTCATCCATCTTTAATGCAGGACGAGTTGCAAAAGAGAGATGGTGCCCTTGAATTTGCTTTGATGGCTGAGAAAATTTGCTCTGAGTGTTTCTTTGCATCCTATATAGAAATAGCCCTCGACTTATAACTATTTCTTTAATGACCATTCAAAGCCACAACACATGATTGCTATGTATATATTATATATATATAGTTTATATTTATAAATGTGCCAATATAAGGAACAGAATTATGAATGAGCTAATCTAAAAAGAAACTGAGCCAAAAATTCTTGGTTATATTATTTCTATTGTTACTAGTATATGTATTAACATTTTGTTTTTTTCTCTCTTCATTTTTCTTTTGTACATGATATACCCTGACAGTACACTGTATTCAAAATGTTTTGTCTTCTTCTTCTTGTGCCATATCTATCATCGGACCTTGGCGATCATGTTGGCAATCCTATTTTTGTCAACAGCCGCTGAGGTTTTTTTTTTAAAAAAAACATATTTTAATTATTTTTACATTTAAAACAATGCAGTACCGCAGAGTCAAAGTGACCATACATTCACATTATACACAATTAGTCTCAACCATTAATTATTAGCCTACTTAGTGCATTATCTATCCTTCTGTCCAATCATAATATATATATATTCCAGTCTTATCACCTTGACTTATACCAATGGCAGCCGAAGCAGCAGCAAAGCAGAGGCTGACAATAACAATTTTTCACACTTATGACCATGGTCAAAATCCGGACACGAAGCAACTAGCTCATATTTATGACGGTTGCAAGTGTCCTGGGGTCAACGTGATTCTCTTTCGACCTTCTGCAAGCAAAGTCAAAAGATTCACTTGACAACTTAAGAATTGCAATGATTTGCTTAACAGCGGCAGCAAGAAAGGCCATAAAATGGGGCAACTGTCTTGCTTAGTAACAGAAATTTAGGGCTCTGTTGCAATTGCGAGGACTACCTGTACTATACAGAAGCCCCCCAAACCCACAAGGACTGTAAATATATAAACTTTGACAATATTGCTTACATTGTAATGATTCCCTATGTCTTTCCTCATTCCTTTTGCCAGGATGAGAACAGGATTTGAAGAAATGGCCTTGGCTAATCTATATTTCCTTTGCCGTTGTTGCCAACTTTGCCAAAATTCCCGGCATCGGGCTTTTACTTCCGCGATCTACGGCTGGTGAGTCTGTTTCTTGAAATTAACTCGGGCACTTGAACTGATGAGATTCCGGAGTGGGTGGTGGGTTGGGGCGGGGGGGAGCACCTTTTCTGACACACAAATTATATTAAGAGGTATAAGCTTTGGTAAGCCACATCTCCCTTCATCAGAAGGCAGTGGAATAGCTCAACGGATGTGGGGTTTAAATTGAGGGGAGGTGGGAGAAAGGGAGTGGAGTAAAAGGAAGG
>NW_028261382.1:43846969-43861969 GCF_051295495.1 Thamnophis sirtalis | reverse complement strand
TGTTGTGCATTGGTTCGCTTGATTGGTTAATTTGGGGTCAGCATTGATCAAATTGGCTTTAAAGTGGTTTTAAAAAATCCCAGGCCCATTTGATGGGAGTTGGCTGAGCCAAATTTCATCGTAAATGATTAATAAATACAAGATAGTTTTTCATTTCATTTCATTTGTCTTGTATGCCACCCACTCCCGGAGGAGTCCGGGCGGCTCACAACAGACAAGGGAAAGGGGATAAATAGACAAGACAACACTTTAAAAAAAGGCGCAACATTCACAATTTCCATGGGGCTGGGTGTTTCACAAGCCCCCTGGCCTGCTGGAGCAGCCAGGACTTGGTGGCTTTGCGGAAGGCCAGGAGGGTAGTAAGGGTCCGGATCTCCACGGGGAGGTCATTCCAGAGGGCTGGAGCTGCAACAGAGAAGGCTCTCCCCTGGGGAGTCGCCAGCCGACATTGGCTGGCAGATGGAATCCGGAGGAGACCCAACCTGTGCGATCTAATTGGTCTGAGAGAGGTAATCGGCAGGAGGCGGTCTCTCAGGTACCCAGGTCCGATGCCATGTAGGGCTTTATAGGTAGCGACCAGCACCTTGAAGCGGATTCGGAGACTAATGGGTAGCCAGTGCAGCTCGCGGAGGATAGGTGTGACGTGGGTGTACCTAGGTGCACCCACAATCGCTCGCCCAGTTTTTGAAGCCAGTTAAAGACCTGTTGTGGCCCCAACAGTGGCCAGCAAGTTCGGACAGTGGGGAGGGTTGGGGAGGAACCTGGGCCAGTCCTGGAGTCTGGGGAAGGCTCTGAGGAGGGCTCTGTGTCGGAGGCAGAGAGGGGGCCAGGGCCGTATGCCAGTTATCAGCTGCCTTCGGAGTCAGACATCAGTGAGGCAGAAGAACAGCTGGAGCCTGTTCCCAGCGTGCGCATGCACAGAGTTGCCAGGCGAAGGGAACAGCTAAAGAACAGGGGTCGACTTGGGAGGAAGGCCACTGGTGGACGGTGAATGGCCCCTCCCATAGGGAATACAAGAGGAGCACAAAGGGAGTGGAGCTTGCAGGAGGCAATTAGTTCATTTCTGCATTCTTCCCAAGTATTGTGGCGTCTGAAAGATATGGGCCTGGCCCCTCTCCAAGCCTGCTCAAGGTCGGTAATTGTGACTTATCTTGAAAGACGGTGGGAGAGGAAAGACTTTGCTGGAGAGGAATTCACTGTCAATTAAATAAAAAGGGGTTTATCGGGACGAGGACTCAGCTTCGTGCTGCTGGGGAAGACTAGGTCAGAACAAGACCAAAGGACCAGATTGATAGAAGCTGGTATAAGGTAATCCTTGACTAACAACCGTAATGGCGTCGAAATATCCGGGCACGGACAGATGCAAAAAGTGATGGGCGTTTTCCCCGCTTTCTGCTTTCCTTCTCTTACCTGTGTTGAAAATGTCAGATGAAACTACAAAGCTTACGATGCAGCGTCAAATGAATCCCTCAAACCTCGTTTTCCTTCAAAAGCTCAGATTTGACAGCGATGACTAAAACGGGCCGGTGGCTAGAACTCAAAACGTCGTTGAACTAGTGAAAAAAACCTAGTTAAGCTCTGGTGAAAGCCAGCTTGCAATTTTTGGCTTCTCCCTGAAGAGGGCAGCTTTGAACCACAAACCCCCATGGGCTTGTAAGCATTGATTGTAAACAGTAACAGAGATGGAAGGGACCTCAGAGGTCTTCTAGTCCAACCCCCTGTTCAATCAGGAGCCCTTATATAATTTCGGACACATGGTTGTGCAGTGTCTTCTTGAAAGCCTCCAGTGATGGAGCACCCAAATCCTCTGGTGGTAGGCAGTTCCACTGATGAATTGTTCTCTCTCACTCCTTCTCTCAAAATTTCTCATCTCATGCTAGGGTTTACTATTTTAATCTTTTGTTTTATATAGTTGTTTTTTACCGTGTGATAAGGGGCCTAGAATCTCCCAAAGGCGAGATGGCTGGTTTATCCTCCTCCTCCTCCTCCTCCTCCTCCTCCTCCTCCTCCTCCTCCTCCTCCTCCCCCTCCCCCTCCCCCTCCTCCCCCTCCTCTTCTTCTTCTCCTCCTCCTCCTCCTCCTCCTCCTCCTCCCCCTCCTCCCCCTCTTCTCCTCCTCCTCCTCCTCCTCCTCCTCCTCCTCCTTCTATCTTCTATCTATCTATCATCTATCTATCTGTCTATCTGTCTACCTGTCTATCTATCTAGAAATGGCTCTGTGCGCGTATGTGTCTGTGTACTCCAGCGTAACTCTGGATTGCCTGGAACAGTTTCAACCAAACTTGGTACACAGATGACTTACTCTCTGGAAACAAATACTGTGGGGGTAGGACACCCCTAATACCCCTCGGGGTATGTGTCCTGTTAAGATACAGCTTGTTGTGCCTTCAAATGGTTTCTGCCGTACTGCTGTAAAATGGCTTCTACTGTACAGCACAGTGGAGTTGCTGTGGTAATGGCTTCACAGTACTCCACAAGGGGGCTCCCTCTGGTTAAGGGGGAAAATCCAGCATTAGAAATTACATTTAGTCTGGATATTTTCTCCCTATAAATAAATAATCCGGGCAACGCCGAGTTATCAGCTAGTTTAATAATAATAAATATGGTGACCTCTGCACCAGTGGGTGTCGCTTGGCGGAATCAACCACTTTTGCTCCTTGTGGCCTTTTGTTGAATCTCTTCTAGCAGAACCTTTCCCACCATTCCTTGGTGTTATTCACTGGTCTCCAAGGACCACCAGTCCTTCCCAGTCTGGGACTGGGACAGTCTTTAGCTAGCTTCTCCCTGTTTCCCTGCCCCCGCCTCCATCCTTGGAGGTCTGCCAACTGAAACCTCTCTTTTGGCTATTTGTAGAAAGATTTTGAGTTAATCAAGCATGGTTTCTTAGGCAATAAACTCGATCAGATGGTTGGTGATGAAACTTTTTTTTGTTTCTTCCCTTCTTCTTCCTTTCCTTCTCTTCCTCTTCCTCTTCCTCCTCCTCCTCCTCCTCCTCCTTTTCTTCATCTTCTCACCTCTTCCCATCTTCCTCCTCCTCTCCTCCTTCTCCTCCTCTCCTCCTCCCCCTCTCTTTCTCCTCTTCTTCTCCATCTTCTCTTCTTGCCTTCTCTTCCTGTTTTCCTCCTCTTCTCCATCTTGGAGAAGATTGGAAGATTCTTCCAATCTTCCTCCTCCTCCTCTTCCTCTCCTCATCTCCTCTTGCTCCTCCTCTCCTCCCCCTTCCCCTCTCCTTCTCCTCTTCTTCTCCATCTTCTCTTCTCGCCTCTTCCCATCTTCTTCCTCCTCCTCCTCCTCTCCTCCTGCTCTCCTCCCCCTCCCCATCTTCTTCTCCTCTTCTTCTCCATCTTCTCTTCTTGCCTTCTCCTCTTCCTGTTTTCCTCCTCTTCTCAACTTCTTGCTTCTTCTGATCTTTCTCTTCCTCTCCTCCTCCTCCATCTTCTGTTCTTGCCTCTTCCTTCCCTCCTCTTCCCCTCTCCTCCTCTTCTTCTTCACCTTCTCCTCTTTCTGTTAGCCGCCCGGAGTCCTTTGGGATTGGGCGGCATATAAATATATTTAATAAATAAATATTTAATAAATTTCCTCCTCCTCTTCTCCATCTTCTCACTTCTTCCGATCTTCCTCTTCCTCTCCTCCTCTCCTCCCGCTCCTCCTCTCCTCCTCTCCTTCTCCTCTTCTTCTCCATCTTCTGTTCTTGCCTCTTCCTTCCATCCCCTTCCTCCTCTACCACTTCTCTATTGGACCCACCCTCTCCAATTTGATTTTTAACACCCTCTCCAATTTGATTTTTAATCAAGGAGGAGAGGCACACCGTTCCTTTCAGGTAGCCCTCTCTGGCCCATATTCTGGATTATTTCACTCTCGGGTCAATGTTGGCATCGGGGAAGAGCGAACTAAATCTTGCACAATCGATTGGGGCTGTTCCGTGAGTTTCACGCTTGCTCAATGCAAGGCACAGCTCGGGGAAACAAGCTCGCAGTGTTAGCCGTGTCTGCGTAAGACACAAAGGATGGTTTGTCCGTTTATCTTTTTTTCCCCTAAGCTTTCCACAATGCACCGAATCGCCAACTCGCCACAGCTGCCGGGTTCACACCAAACGCACACTACGCTGAATGGCAAACGTTGTGCGAACATCTGGGTTCGCTCCATGCTCTTTGCAACAATGGACTGAATCATAAACTCGGCACATTGCTGGGTTACATTAAGCTGAATTCCATTTTCACTGGTTTTGTTTAGCAGTTGCTCTCCACGCACCTCTATGGTCCGTTTACCTGGTGAATTATTCCTTCCAGTAACTCAAAGCGGCAAATATTATACAGCACACCTGTCTCCTCCTCTTTCCCTCCCCATAACGACAGCCTTGTGAGGTGGGTTGGGCTGAAAGAGAGGAACTGGGCCAATGTCACCCAGCCGGATTCCATGTCTAAGATGGGACTAGAACTCCCTGGGTTCTGGTGATTGGCGCAAAGTCAACCAGCTGGCTTTCATGTCTAAGGTGGGACTAGAACTCCCTGGGTTCTGGTGATTGGCACACAGTCAACCAGCTGGCTTCCATGTCTAAGGTGGGACTAGAATTCCCTGGGTCCTGGTGATTGATGCAAAGTCGCCCAGCTGACTTTCATGCTAGACTAGAACTCACAGTCTCCTGGTGATTGGTGCAAATTCCCCCAATTGGCTTTCATGCCTAAGGCAGGACTAGAACTCCCCATCTCCTGGTGATTGACGCGAAGTCACCCAGCCGGCTTTCGTATCTCTGGCAGGACTAGAACTCCCGGTCCCCTGCTTCCTAGCTTGGTGCCTTAGGTTAAAAACTGCAGAAGCGTAGAAGAAATAGCGAAAGAGCAAAACTCTAAAAGGGTTTTTAAAAAAGTAAAGGATAAGAAAAACGTATTTAAAAAAATATCTGAAAAGCAACTTCCAATCTTCTCCGCGGTAGTTATAAAACAGCAATTTCTGTCTCTACGGTCCCATGCTGCCTATCACTGTTGCTTTCTTCCTATCAACAACCCCCTTTAATCAATAAATCCCTAAATCAGCCGTTCGCTTTTATCGATCGTCAGCAAAACATGTACAAAGGGTTCCAGTCTTTTACAAAGTAAATATAGTTCCCTTTGGGATTCAACTGAGTCAATTCAGCTATTACTGCAAACTCAGCCAAGCTTCGCAATCTGTTCTTCCGAAATGAAGCACGTTTAAAATATAAAATAAGAGGTTTTTTTTAAAAAAAGAACCCCCAAATAGGATAAGAATAAGTCCTTTTTTCCCCCTCGGCACCCTGTTGTCACGTTGAACCATTGCTAAAGGAACCGTTGTAAGCTGAGGACTAGCTCAGACACAGCAAGAGGGGACAGGGAGTGGGGGGAATAGTTAGCTGCGGTTTTGCAGTCAAAGCAAAATGTTTTTCTTGTGGGAACCAAGGTTATTCCGATGGTAGCAGAGGAGAGGAGGAGCGAAGTAACCAAGCAACCCGCCAGCTCCTCGATTGGACGATATGACTGGATGACTTGGGGGAAAGGGGAAAACTGTCATTTTTTAATTAGGGGAAAACTGCGAGAAATTTCAGAGTTGGTTTTTCACCAGTTCTGCCAATACGATGTATCCAATAAATTGTTCTTTATGGAATCTACTTGCCTCGGAGTTCTGCTTTCCATGAATGCATTACTTGGAGCGCTGACATTAAGCCGAGACCAGGGTTGGGGTTCAGCCAGTTCACACCGGTTCACTGAACCGGTTGTTGCAAGGATTGGCTGGCCCCTCCCACCCCCCCTCGCAGGAGTCTGGAAGGGCGAAAAATGGGCCTCCCGGAAGTCTGGAAACGGACCCATTTCCAGTCTCCAGAGGGGCTCCAGAGCCCGGGGGAGGCCATTTTCCCCCTCCTGGAGCCTTGGGCAACCTTCCGTAACCTGGGGAGGGCGAAAAATGGGGCTAACAGAAGTACCGGACATCTGAAAACGGGCCCATTTCTGGCCTCCGGAGGACCTCCCGAGCCTAGGGGAGGCTGTTTTTGCCCTCCCGGAGGCTCAAGGAAAGCCTCCAGAGCCTGAGGAGGGTGAAAACTCCCCCCCATGCTGTGGTGCAAGAGGCCGAGTAGGCCACGCCCACCATGTGTCAGGTTTCCAAAAAAGTGCCCCAATTGACTCATGAGTCTCGAGCCAAATTTCAAAAGAAAACCAGTCATTTCTTAGGCGCATTTCTTTTGGCAAGACCTTTTGGCAGTCAGATCTGAGCCTCCTTTGAATTATCGCCGAGCTTTGCCCCCGTTCCTTCCCTCCCCTCAGTCTGTGTCGTAAATCACATTCCCCAATGAGGTGCACTCCTCCCAAGCCTGCTGCGGCAATCTGAGATCCTCACCATGGCAACGTTAGGAGTTGATACCATGGCCACGCCCACCGTCAACTGGGCAGAGAACCGGTTGCTAACATTTTTCAACCCCCCCACCCCCTGGCTGAGACCTGTGGTCTTAGGATTATCTCCCCCCCGCCATTTTCAGCTCCATCCCGACAGCAACCCCACCAACCCCGAGCTGCACAGCCAGTTTGTGAAGCTGAACGAGGCCTACAACACCTTGAGCAAAGAGAAAAGCCGCCGAGATTACGACGCCCAGCAAACCATCCAGAGGAGCCGGCAGTGGCAAGAAACCCACCGAGGTTCAGCCCGAGACCCCTTCGGCGATCCTCACTTCCATCGCCAGCCAAGGCACCAGGAGACCTGGGAGCACCAGGGCTCCCGCAGATGTTCCGCTGAAGACCCTTTCACTTCCTATCACTCTCAAGAAACGGGAAGGTGAGTGACAGCAGGGAGTAAGCGCAGGGGAGGGAGTCCGGGACTTAACAACCCTTCGTTTAGCAGCCATTCGAAGTTGCAACAGCCCTGGGGGAAAAAAGGGACTTGATAGTGGGTAGGGGTTGAAGGCTCATTCATCTGTAAAATGGATAGGAGAGGAGAGGGTAGGAAATAGAATAGAATATGGAATGCAATGGAATGCAATGGAATGGAATAGAGAAGAGAAGAGAATTTAGAATGGAATGGAATAGCAATAGCAATAGCAATAGGAGATAATAGAATAGAATAGGAATAGGAAAGAGAATATAATACAATATAGAATAGGAATAGGAATAGGGAGGAGAGAATACAGAATAGAATACAGACTAGAATAGGAATAGGAAAGAGAATAGAATAGAATAGAATATAGAATAGAATAGGAAAGAGAAGAGAAAAGAGAATAGAAACTAGAATAGAGTAGGAAAGAGAAGAGAAGAGAGTACAGAATAGAAAATAGAATTGAATAGAATAGGGAAGAGAAGAGAATTTAGAATGGAATGGAATAGCAATAGCAATAGGAGATAATAGGAATAGGAAAGGGAATAGAATATAGAATAGGAATAGGGAGGAGAAGAGAATACAGAATAGAATAGGAAAGAGAAGAGAATAGGAATAGGAATAGGAAAGAGAAGAGAACAGGATACAGAATAGAATAGAATAGGAAAGAGAAGAGAATACAGAATAGAAAATAGAATAGAATAGAATAGGAAAGAGAAGAGAATTTAGAATGGAATGGAATGGAATAGCAATAGCAATAGGAGATAATAGGAATAGGAAAGAGAATAGAATAGAATAGAAAATAGAATAGAATAGGAAAGAGAAGAGAAGAGAATACAGAATAGAAAATAGAATTGAATAGAATAGGGAAGAGAAGAGAATTTAGAATGGAATGGAATGGAATAGCAATAGCAATAGGAGATAATAGGAATAGGAAAGAGAATAGAATAGAATATAGAATAGGAATAGGAATAGGGAGGAGAAGAGAATACAGAATAAATTAGGAAAGAGAAGAGAATACAGAATAGAAATAGGAATAGGAAACAGAAGAGAATACAGAATAGTATAGGAAAGAGAAGAGAAAAGAGAATAGAATATAGAATAGAATATAGAATAGAATAGGATAGGATAGAATAGGAATAGGAATAGAAAAGAGAAGAAAAGAGTATAGTATAGAATAGAATAATAGAATACAGAACATAGAATAAACAATACAGAAAACAGAAAGAATAAAATAGAGAACATGGAGAATAGAATACAGAGAACAGAACAGAACGAAACAGAATTCTTTATTAGCCAAGTGTAATTAGACACACAATGTTTAAGTATGTTAAGAAATCCCATTTAAATTTGCATTCAGTAACCAGAAGCGAAGGCTTCAACTCTCCAATGTTTCCAGCCTTAAAAAATTGAATGCAGATGGTCCTTGACTTACAACTTAGGACCGTTTCTCACACTTACAACTGTTGCAACATCCTCGTGGTCACATGACCAGAATTCAGACGCTTGGCAGCCGGTTCATAATTACGACGGTCGCAGGGTCCCTGGCGTGCATGGGTGGGTGTGTCAGGTGGCCCCCTTTCGCGACGTTCCGACGAGCGAGGTCGACGAGGAAGCCCGACTCACTTAGCAACCTCGTCACCTACTCCATAACTGCATCGATCCATTTAACGACTGCGGGAAGGAAGGTCGTAAAATGGGGCAAAGCTCAACAAGCGTCTCGGTTAGGAAGAGAAATGTTGGACTCCCCTGTGGTCGTAAGACGAGGACTACCTGTATTGGGGTAAAATAAAATATTTTAAAAATATTTTCAGGGGGCGTCCTACCTCCTACGCATGATCTCCAGGCCCTTTCCCCCCTCCCCTTCTTCTCATCCATGATGTTCTCTCCCCCCAGAAATCCAGATCCCTTTGGAGACGACGCCTACTGGCAGGAATTCCACAAAACGCCTCCGGAATGGTATTCAAACCACGAGTTCAAAAGGAGGCAGCAACGCAACTTGAGGACCGCAATGTATTGTTTGCTGATCATGTCCGGGAGCCTCTTCATTCACTTCGTGTCCTACAAGTAAGGGTTCCTTGCAGGCTAACTCACTGCCCACTGTCAGTGGTTCGATCCTGACCAGCTCAAGGTTGACTCAGCCTTTCGTCCTTCCAAGGTGGGTCAAATGAGGACCCAGATTGTTCAGGGGCAAGAGGCTGACTCTGTAAACCGCTTAGAGAGGGTTGTGAAGCGGTATGTAAGTTTAAGTGTGATTGCTATTGCCCTTCCTTCCTTCCTTCCTTCCTTCCTTCCTTCCTTCCTTCCTTCCTTCCTTCCTTCCTTCCTACCTACCTACCTACCTACCTACCTACCTACCTACCTACTTACCTTCAATCCTACCTACCTACCTACCTACCTACCTTCCTTCCTTCCTTCCTTCCTTCCTTCCTTCCTTCCTTCCTTCCTTCCTTCCTTCCTTCCTTCTTTTATGCAGTATTGCAGGCTAACTCTGCCCACAGCCAGCAGTTCGAGGCTGACTCTGTAAACCGCTTAGAGAGGGCTGAAAAGGTTTGTGAAGCGGTATGTAAGTTTAAGTGTGATTGTTATTGCCCTTCCTTCCTTCCTTTTTTCCTTCCTTCCTTCCTTCCTTCCTTCCTTCCTTCCTTCCTTCCTTCCTTCCTTCCTTCCTTCCTTCCTACCTACCTACCTACCTACCTACCTACCTACCTACCTACCTACCTACCTACCTACTTACCTTCAATCCTACCTACCTACCTACCTACCTTCCTTCCTTCCTTCCTTCCTTCCTTCCTTCCTTCCTTCCTTCCTTCCTTCCTTCCTTCCTTCCTTCCTTCCTTCCTTCCTTCTTTTATGCAGTATTGCAGGCTAACTCTGCCCACAGCCAGCAGTTCGAGGCTGACTCTGTAAACCGCTTAGAGAGGGCTGAAAAGGTTTGTGAAGCGGTATGTAAGTTTAAGTGTGATTGTTATTGCCCTTCCTTCCTTCCTTTTTTCCTTCCTTCCTTCCTTCCTTCCTTCCTTCCTTCCTTCCTTCCTTCCTTCCTTCCTTCCTTCCTTCCTTCCTTCCTTCCTTCCTTCCTACCTACCTACCTACCTACCTACCTACCTACCTACCTACCTTCCATCCATCTTTCCATCCATCTTTCCATCCATCTTTCCATCCTTCCTTCCTTCCTTCCTTCCTTCCTTCCATCCTACCTTCCTTTCTTTCTTTCTTACTTACTTACTTACTTACTTACTTACTTAATGCAGTATTGCAGGCTAACTCTGCCCACAGCCAGCAGTTCGATCCTGACCAGCTCAAGGTTGACTCAGCCTTCCGTCCTTCCGAGATTGGTAAGGATGTTGGGGGCAAGAGGCTGACTCTGTAAACGACTTAGAGAGGGCTGTAAAACTACTGTGAAGCTGTATATAAGTCCAAGTGCTGTTGCCCTTCCTTCCTTCCTTCCTTCCTTCCTTCCTTCCTTCCTTCCTTCCTTCCTTCCTTCCTTCCTTCCTTCCTTCCTTCCTTCCTTCCGCATGGCTAGTTTAGTGAAGAGAAAGATCAGAGGAGACATGATAGCAGTGTTCCCATATTTGAGAGGCTGCCACAGAGAGGAGGAAGGGGGTCAAGCTATTCTCCAAAGCACTCGAAGGCCAGACGAGGAACAATGGATGGAAACTGACCAAGGAGAGATTCAATCTGGAAATAAGGAGGAATTTCCTGATAGGGAGAACAATCAACCGAAGGAACAGAAGTTTCCTTGGGAAGTTGTGGGAGCTTCATCCCTGGAGGCTTTCAAGAAGCGACTGGACTGCCCTCTGTCAGAAATGGCGAGGGTCTCCTGCTTGGGCCGGCGGGGGGGTTGGACTAGATGACCTACAAGATCCCTTCCATCTCTGTTAATCTAAAAAAAAAAGCTGGCAAGATTGGGCACCCCTGCCCTGAATTATTAAGGCGGCATGCGACATGCCAGCTGGGGAATTCTGGGAGTTGAAGTCCACGGGTTTTTAAGCTTTTTAAAGACCCCGCTTGATCTCGGAACGAAAACGGCTTTGTGTGGATACCGATCGGCTCCTTTTCAAAGCCCGCGAAGAAGACCTGGCGGGCTCCGTCAAGCGTTTGTTTTGAATTTCTCCTCCCCGGGCAGGGCACCATGCCAACCGTCGCTACCCGGCCGTCTGGTTCCTTTTTATGCTAATCCTCCGCCTCATTAGCCAGCTGTGACCAGGGGAAGATTAATCAGAGACGGCCTGTAATCAAATCTCAGGCAATTAAACACTCCGCTTAAGCCCGAAAGTAACGACGGCGAGTGCTTAAAAAGGCAGCTGGGAAAAAAACATATGGAATCAAATCTTGCGCGCCGGTGAGCAGCAAGATGTGGGGAGGGGGGCGTTGATACCCCACCCACCCCCGCCGGGAGGGGGGGGAACCCATTGCAAATGATCCCAATTCTCGCCCAAACAGCTGGTGGCGTGGGCTGCTTGACGCCAGCCGTCGGTGCTCGCGCAAGCCAACTTTCCCCCCATCTGTCAGCACCCAGTGCCTTTGGATGGCGTAACTTGTGTGAATGGCCTTGGGAGACGGAAGAAGGAAGGACTCGTAGCCTGAACCACCATCTGATAAAGAGAACGCCGATTCCCAGAGCAGAAAGGAAGGCGGAAAAAACATCTCCTTCTCTGGAAAGGTTGTGGGGAGAGGGGAAGAATAACCGAGTCGGTAGGGACCTCGGAGGTCTTCTAGTCTAATCCCCTGCTTAGGTAGGAGACCCTGTTTGAGACACGTGGCTGTCCAATCTCTTCTTAAAAACCTTCTTTTTTGGGAAGGAAAAGGATGGATGGATGGATGGAAGGAAGGAAGGAAGGAAAAAAAGAATAATGGAGTCAGAAGGGACATTGGAGGTCTTCTAGTCTAACCCCCTGTTCAAGAGGAGACCCTCTACCGTTTCAGACAAGTGGCTGTCCAGTCTCTTCTTAAAAACCTTCTTTTTTGGGAAGGAAAAGGAAGGAAGGAAGGATGGATGGAAGGAAGGAAGGAAGGAAGGAAGGAAGGAAGGAAGGAAGGAAAAAAAGAATAACGGAGTCAGAAGGGACCTTGGAGGTCTTCTAGTCTAACCCCCTGCTCAAGAGGAGACCCTCTACCGTTTCAGACAAGTGGCTGTCCAGTCTCTTCTTCAAAACCTTCTTTTTGGGGAAGGAAAAGGAAGGAAGGAAGGAAGGAAGGAAGGATGGATGGATGGATGGATGGATGGATGGAAGGAAGGAAGGAAGGAAGGAAAAAAAGAATAACGGAGTCAGAAGGGACCTTGGAGGTCTTCTAGTCTAACCCCCTGCTCAAGCAGGAGATCCTATCCCATTTCAGACAAGTGGCTGTCCAGTCACTCCTTAAAAAACCTTCTTTTTTGGAAGGAAAAGGAAGGAAGGATGGATGGATGGATGGATGGAAGGAAGGAAGGAAGGAAGGAAGGAATAACAGAGTTGGAAGGGACCTTGGAGGTCTTCTAGTCTAACCCGCAGCTTAGGTAGGAGACCCTCTACCGTTTCAGACAAGTGGCTGTCCAATATATTCTTAAAAACCTCCTTTTTTGGAAGAAGGAAGGAAGGGAAGGAAGGAAGGAAGGAAGGAAGGAAGGAAGGAAGGAAGGAAGGAAGGAAGGAAGGAAGGAATGAATAACAAAATAACAGAGTTGGAAGGGACCTCAGAGGTCTTCTAGTCCAACCCCCTGTTCCAGCAAGAGACCCTATACCGTTTCGGACAAGTGGCTGTCCAAATTCTTTCTCTCAAATTCCCAAAGGTGGGAATTCTGCCTTTCTCCCTGCTGCATCTCCTCCTCCTCTCCCGCTTCGTCTCGGCCTCTTCAATGCCTTCCGTTTTTCGTGCAGGCAGGTCGCGAAACTTCACACCGGCTTCCTGGACGAGCGGGACCGCTTGATCACCGAGGCCCTCATTAAGGCAAACGAGCAAGCCAGGTACATATGCAGACATATTTCAATGTTTGTTTTTATGCCAAAGATTGAAATAAAAATAAAAAAATCCAAAGGGAAAAAAAAATTAACCAAGAAAGATGGATTTCATGGGCAGGGGGCTGTTGCAATGGCGAAGGAGGGAACTTCAATTCCATTTTCTTTTCCTTTATCTTGTCCTTTCCTTTCCATGTTTTTCCTTCCTTCCATTTTTCCCCTTCTGCCCTTCCCCTTCCGCCCTTCCCTTCTGCTCTTTTCTTTTTCCTTCCTTCTTCCAATTCCTTCCTTCTTTCCTTCTTTCCCCTTCCTTTCTTCCTTCCTTTTTCCCCTTGTTTACTTTCTTCTCTTTCTTCCCTTCTTTCCCCTTCCTTCCTTCTTCCTTCTTTTTCCCTTCCTTACTTTCTTCTCTTTCTTTCCTTCCTTCCCTCCTTCTTTCCCCTTCCTTCCTTCTTTCCTCCTTCTTTTCAATTCCTTCCTTCCTTCCAATTCCTTCCTTCCAATTCCTTCCTTCTTTCTTTCGTTCCCCTTCCTTTCTTCCTTCCTTTTCCCCTTCTTTACTTTCTTCTTTTTCTTTCCTCCTTTCCCCTTCCTTCCTTCCTTCCTTCCTTCCTTCTTTCTTCCTTCCTTCCTTCTTTCCCCTTCCTTCCTTTCTATGTTCCTTTTCCCCCTTCTTTCCTTTCTTCCTTCTTTCCCCTTCCTTACTTTCTTCTCTTTCTTTCCTTCCTTCCTTCTTTTCCCTTCCTTCCTTCTTTCCTCCTCCTTCCTTCCAGTTTCTTCCTTCCAATTCCTTCCTTCTTTCCTTCTTTCCCCTTCCTTTGTTCCTTCCTTTTCCCCCTTCCTTACTTTCTTCTCTTTCTTTCCTTCCTTCCTTCCTTCTTACCCCTTTCTTCTTTCCTCCTCCTTACTTTCTTCTCTTTCCTTCCTTCCTTCCTTCCTTCCTTCCTTCCTTCCTATATCTTCCTTCCTTCCTTCTTTCCGCTTTCTTCTTTCCTTCTCCTTACTTTCTTCTCTTTCTTTCCTTCCTTCCTTCCTTCCTTCCTTCCTTCCTTCCTTCCTTTCTCCTTTCCCCTTCCTTCTTTCCTTTCTTCCTTATTTCCCTTCCTCTCCTTGTTTCCCCTTCCTTCCTTCCCCCGCCCCTTCCCCAGCCCTCTGCATTGGTTACAAACCCTTATCAATGTTTGAACCCATCCTAATCAATAGACACATTTCCCACTACGCCCTGTGGGGTGGGGCACCTATGACTGAGGTCCTGCAGGGGAGGGGCCTCTCTGGGAGTGCTGATCATCCCCCCCCACCAATCAGCCATGCTGGCAGAGAATTCTGGGAGTTGTAGGCCAACCCCGCCAGAAGGCATCAGCGAAAGGCGGGTGATTTGGGGGGCTTTTGACCTTGGAGCGTTAGTGCTTGAGGACTGTTTCTGACCCCCCTTTTCCCCACTGCCCCACAGAGCCAGGCACGAAGAGCGTCTACGACGTCAGCGGCCCCCAATCCCGGAGGAAGAGCCCACCTCCCCTAAACCTCACTCCGAAATCTTGGACTCAAAGGATACGGCTCCCCCCGTCTGAACTGCCAAGTCATCCAGTTGCAGCTGGCCCTTTTCCAACCTGTTGGACGAGACTCTCGGCATCTCCCCCTTCGGACCACCTTCCCATGCCCCCCCCACCAATTCTTGTCAATAGAAGCCCTTCGCTGCATTTCCACTCTTTTGATCCTCATTTTCCCAAGGACGTTCTGCGTCTCGTCCACTCAGGACTCGCAGGGAAAAGGGATTTTGAAGGGAGTTGGGTGGGAGGGGCAGAATTGATACCCACAGGCCCAAATGGGACACACACAGTGGTGAAATTCAAATGTTTTTACTACCGGGTCTGTGGGCGTGGCTTGGTGGGCATGGCAGGGGAAGGATACTGCAAAATCCCCATTCCCTCCCCTCTCCAGGGGAAGGATACTGCAAAATCCCCATTCCCTCCTCACTCCAGGGGAAGGATACTGCAAAATCCCCATTCCCTCCCCACTCCAGGGGAAGGATACTGCAAAATCTCCATTCCCTCCCCACTCCAGGGGAAGGATACTGCAAAATCCCCATTCCCTCCTCACTCCAGGGGAAGGATACTGCAAAATCCCCATTCCCTCCACAATCCAGGGGAAGGATACTGCAAAATCCCCATTCCCTCCCCACTCCAGGGGAAGGATACTGCAAAATCTCCATTCCCTCCTCACTCCAGGGGAAGGATACTGCAAAA
>NW_028261382.1:43793160-43846769 GCF_051295495.1 Thamnophis sirtalis | reverse complement strand
TTTTAAATCAATAGCGATGATAAATGTTTATGCATGGGCCACTAAATCTAGGTGTGTATATATATATATGTTTTTTTTATTTGTGCTGATAAATAAATAAAGGGAGACTAGTATAGATCTATTTCAAGCTATTTAGCTCTCATCAGCTAGCCATACCCTTACTGGGATTTGAACCTGGGCTATATTACATCCTAGGCAAACTTCTTAGCCATTAGGCCACAGGCTCTTATCCGTTATCAGCGAAGCCAGGGTGAAAGGTATCTATTAGATTTTTACAACCCCTGGTAAGCCCCAATTATGGGAGGAAGCTAACTGCTTCCATCATCTGTCCATCGGCTCGTCACAAGAGTCCATCACGACAGAAACCCAATATATATATATATTCCCTAAGGCGCTCAAGGCGCTAAATGTTGTTATTTTTCTCTTGTATTTTTCAGACCGAGAAAGATGTTTTACAGACCTGATTCAATTAGGTAAAAAATTCCTTCCTTCCTTCTCTTTTTTGCCTTCCTTTCTCTTCAATTTCCTCTTTTCCTTCCCTTTCTCCCTCCCTCCAATCTTTCTTCCTTCCTTTCTCTCTTTTCCCATTCTCTCTCTGATTTTCTTTTTTTCCTTCCTTCCTTCTCTTCCTTCCTTCTCTTTTCTGCCTTCCTTTCTCTCCAATTTTCCTTCCTTTCCTTCTCTTTTCCTTCCCTTCTCCCTCCCTCCTTTCTTCTTTCCTTCCTTTCTCTTTTCCCATTCTCTCTCCAATTTTATTTATTTCTTTTCTGCCTTCCTTTCTCTCCAATCTTCCTTCCTTCCTTCCTCTCTTTCCCCATTCTCTCTCCAATTTTGTTTCTTCCCCTCCTTCCCTTCCCTTTCTCCCTTCTTTCTCTTTTCTGCCTTCCTTTCTCTCTTATTTTCCTTCCTTTCCTTCTCTTTTCCTTTCCTTTCTCCCTCCCTCCAATCTTCCTTCTTTCCTTACTTTCTTTCTTCCCTTCTCTCTTTCCCCCTTCCTTTCTCCCTCCCTCCAATTTTTCTTCCTCCCTTCCTCCCATTTCTTTTCTGCCTTCCTTTCTCTCCCCAATTTTCCTTCCTTGCCCTCTTTCCCTCCCCCCTCCCTCTCTTTCCTCCCTCCCCTCTCCTTCATCTTCCCTTCCCTTCCAACAAACCCATAAACCTTTTCTTACACACCTACAGAATTAGTCCTAGTGGGTAGACACTGGAGGTGGTTGCAGAACAGTCAGCCTTGGCCAATTTCACAGTCCTTCCTGGGTTACAATGACAGCAAGTTGTCATTCCCGTTGTACCTGGAATACATTTGAGGGGCTTCATCGGTTGTTTCCTTCTCCTTCTAGCCAATCCTGTACACCTTGTCGGGACAGGAAAAAGCACCCCAATCCCCAGACGTGTAAATGTGTGTGTCGTCACCGATCCGGGCGTTGTGAGAGGCGTGGGATGAAATTCAGCGAGAGGACATGCAGGTAAAATCACTTTCTCTTTTAGACGTCTTGCCCTCTCTCTGCGGTGACTTTCTCTCCCTCTGTAATGGCTTTCTCTTTTTTTTTCCCCCCACTCACAACTGACTTTGCAAAAGAAAGCCAATTAGCAAAGCATTACAGAACGAGAGAAAGCCCCCAGGGGCTAGTGATGAATGAATTGGGACTCCCTTTAGGAACATAGCAATAGCAATAGCAGTAGACTTATATACCGCTTCATAGGGCTTTCAGCCCTCTCTAAGCGGTTTACAGAGAGTCAGCATATCGCCCCCAACAATCTGGGTCCTCATTTTACCCACCTCGGAAGGATGGAAGGCTGAGTCAACCCTGAGCCGGTGAGATTTGAACCGCTGAACTGCTGATCTAGCAGTAGCCTGCAGTGCTGCATTTAACCACTGCGCCACCTCGGCTCTTTGGACATGAATGTCCTAAAGCAGCGGTTACCCACTGGGGGTCCGTGAGAAAATTTTGGCGGTCCGCAGAAAAATTATTTGCAATTTTTTAATGTTGCACTAAATCAGGAGTCCTCAAACTACGACCCCTGGGACGGATACATGCAGTGAACACTTGTGTTGCTGCAGAGAGTCTCCCCTTTGGGGTCTTTTTATGGCGGTCGGAGGGGGGCAGAAATTCCCACTTGGGGTCTGCTTCATCCTCCTGATGGGGGGCTTTGGGCGAAGGCTGGAGGGAAGCACCGCTGGTGGGGAAGAGCCGGAGGGCCTCGTTCCAGTGGGGCTGCATCACGGCCTGGAACTGGCTGATCATCTCAGCCCGCTGAGCCTCCAGGCGCCGCCACCTGGCCTTGCACTCCCACAGGTCTTCCTTCTGCTTAGACAGCCTATGCTCCTAGTCCTCAGTGAGGTGCTTCTGCTGAGCCTCCTTCTCAGCCAGATCCGATTTGAACAAAATTTTTGCCCGCACCGAACCGGCAGTAATGCTGGAAGCAGCCCACTCCTGTCCCGAAGCCCCTCTTTCTTCCCGCAAAGCCCCTTGAAGTGGTAAGGGATTTATTTACCATGTGTATGTCTGCATATATGTGTGTGTGTGTGTGTGTTGTATTTGTGCTGATAAATAAATAAAGGGAGACTAGTATAGATCCCTTTATTTATTTATCAGCACAAATACTACACACACATATATATATATTTAAAGTCACAACCCCTGGTATGCCCAAATATGGGAGGAAGGTCACTACTTCCATTCTCTGTCCATCGGCTCGTCACAAGAGACCATCCAGACAGAAACCCAATATTTTTACTGTTGCCTTTGTTATATTTGTGTTGTATTTGTGCTGATAAATAAATAAAGGTAGACTAGTATAGATCTATTTCAAGCTATTTAGCTCTTTAGGCTATGGCTAGCTGATGAGAGCTAAATAGCTTGAAATAGATCTATACTAGTCTCCCTTTATTTATTTATCAGCACAAACACAACACACACAAACATATATGTATGTATGTGTGTGTATATATATATATTTGTGTTATATTTGTGCTGATAAATAAATAAAGGGAGACTAGTATAGATCTATTTCAAGCTATTTAGCTCTCATCAGCTAGCCCTTACTGGGATTCGAACATATATATATGTTGTATTTGTGCTGATAAATAAATAAAGTGACGAGCCAAAGGACAGAGAATGGAAGTAGTGATCTTCCTCCCATATTTGGGCATACCGGGGGTTGTAACTCTAAAAAAATATATATACAATTAACACTGTTAATTGTCTAAAGGCGCTGTGTGCTGCCTTTTGCTCCTGAGTTTATCTGAGTTTATCTCATAACGATTGTCACTCTTGACAAAAACAGGATCCAGTCCATCAATCAAAACAAGTTTGGTGTCTTTTTCCCCCCTGTCCTTCCAGATGTGTGAAGCAAAGGGGACGAAGCGCGCGGAGGAAAGCAAAACCACCACTGCTGGCTAAATCGAAGCCGGAATCAAGCCCAATGGAGCATTGACTATTATCGTCCAGTGAAGACCCTTCTCTTCTGGGCGTGACTCTTGACATGCTCAGAGGCAATCCATTAGTTTGGGCTGAGGTGGGGATGGGGGTGGGGGTGGGGGCGGCAGAAAATTGGGTGCAGGTTTTAACTTCCTGGCGCAGCCGGCATGAGAATGTCCGTTGCTACGCCCACGGTTGCTAAGGGAGGCCCACTTTCCTTGGGTGGCCTTTTCGCCACGGTGGTTAAGTGAGCCCCTGCGGCCGTTAAGTGGATCGCGTGGCCGTTAAATGAACCCAGCTCCCTCCCCCACCCCCTTGGCTTGGGAAGGTCTCAAATGGCGATCAGGGGTAACCCCGGGTTGCAAACACACACTGGTTGGATTTTGATCATGTGACCACGGGGATATTGCGGCGGTCATAACGTGAGGACCGGTGGCCATAATTCGCCTTTCTCAGTGCCGTTGTAACTCCGAAGGGTTACTAAATGAATGATTGTCAAGTCGAAGGCTTCCCGTCTCTTTGTTTCTTGGACAAACCACGTGGCTTGTTGCCGTTATATCAGTTCAGAGTGTGTGTGTGTGTGTGTGTGTGTGTGTGTCATTATTTGTGGGTTTTCATTGTATGCTTCTTATACAACGACCTGTTTTCCCCTCTGTTGTGGGTGTCAGAAAGTGGGATTCTGCCTTAGGACACAAATCTTTTTTTTTTCTTCAAAATATACTTTTTTATTTTCCATTTTCATAACATACAATCACATGTATACTATTACACAGCCAATATCCTATTGTATTAAGTAGTAATTAGCAATAGCAATAGCAGTTAGACTTATATACCGCTTCATAGGGCTTTCAGCCCTCTCTAAGCGGTTTACAGAGTCAGCATATCGCCCCCACAGTCTGGGTCCTCATTTCACCCACCTAGGAAGGATGGAAGGCTGAGTCAACCTTGAGCCGGTGAGATTAGAACCGCTGAACTGCAGATAACAGTCAGCTGAAGTGGCCTGCAGTACTGCACCCTAACCACTGCGCCACCTCGGCTCATTACGACCAATTACATTGGTTCCTCTTGTCATCAACGCCCAGAAAGAGAAAAACCCATTATTGGCTCTTCTGCTCTCCATACACCTCTTTCTTCTACCTCTCTCCTACCTCCTTTCTTCCCTCCATCATCCTTTTCTACTCTACTTCCCCTTCCTTTCTCCTTCTCCTCTCTCTCCATTCCACTCCTCCTTATCCTCCTCCTCTTCCCCCCTTACCCTCTCTCCTATCCCTCTCTTCCCATCTTTCTTCTCTCCTCTGTTTCCCACTCTTCCTCTCATTGGTGGGATTCTGCCTTATGACACAAATCTGTGGGGGCAACAGATTCTTTGGGGTTGGGTGAAATACAACACACAGTCATATACACACACATGGATTTACTAGCCCCTTATCCCCTTCCTGCCTTCCCCCCCCCCTTAGCAATAGCAATAGCAGTTAGACTTATATACCGCTTCATAGGGCTTTCAGCCCTCTCTAAGCGGTTTACAGAGTCAGCATATTGCCCCCAACAACAATCCGGGTCCTCATTTCACCCACCTCGGAAGGATGGAAGGCTGAGTCAACCCTGAGCCGGTGAGATTTGAACCGCCGAACTGCTGATAGCAGTCAGCCGAAGTGGCCTGCAGTGCTGCACTCTACCCACTGCGCCACCTCGGCTCCCTTTTTGCTATGGGAAACACACAGAAATAACTACAGGTGGTCCTCGACCGACGACCCCAAATTCCTGTTGTTAAGTGAGACCTCGCTTCAGTGAGCTTTGCCCCGTTGTACAAACTTTTTTTCCCCCATGGTAGTTAAGTGAGTCGCTGCCATTGATAATTTAATAACTCGGTTGTTAAGCGAATCAGGCTTCCCCAGGACACTGCGACCATCGTAACTGCGAGTCCATTGCCAAGCGCCTGAATTTTGATTGGCTTACCCTGCGGTGGTCGTAAGTGTGAAAAAACGTTCCTAAGCCCCCCCTTTTTTTTCAGCGCCGCTGTAACTTGGTCGCTAAATGAGCTGTGGTATTTAGCCAAGGGCTGGCTGCTCATACTGACAAGATTCGTCCATTCAAGAACATCCATGTTCAGAGGCAGTCTATCTTTCAGCCCAAGAAGGTGGGGGGAAATTCAGGATTTGGGGGGAATTATGAAGGGACACGGTGGCTGGGTGGCTAAGACGTTGAGTTGTCAATCAGAAAGGTCGGCAGTTTGGCGGTTCAAACCCTGAGCACTGCATAACGGAGTGAGCCCCTGTGACTTGTCCCAGCTTCTGCCAACCTAGCAGTTCGAAACCACGTAAAAAATGGAAGTAGAAAAATAGGAGCCACCTTTGGTGGGAAGGGAACAGCGTTCCGTGCGCCTTCGGCGTTGAGTCATGCCGGCCACATGACGACGGAGACGTTTTCGGACAGCGCTGGCTCTTCGGCTTTGAAACAGAGATGAGCAGCGCCCCCTAGAGTCAGGAACGGCTAGGACAGATGTCCAAGGGGAACCTTTACCTTACTGGAATCATCAGCTAAATTGGACTCGTTCCCAAACCAGGAAGCCCAAGGACACAGCTGAATATCCCTCCCTGAGGTTTTTCCAGGAAAAAAAAAACACCTTGCTTTAACCTTTGATAAGTCAATATTTAGAAAGGCCTGGTGACTCTCGGATAGGTGGAACTGAGTGGAGGGGAAGGGGCTGTCAACTCTCTTTCTACAAAGCTCTTTTGAATCTGGGGGTAAATTTACCAGAGGGCCCAGTTTGCCTCACTCATATTCTGCCCGATTAAGCTGGGGAACTCCCTGCTACTGGATGTGTTTTCTGCTTCAAGTGTCTTAAAACAGATGTTTGAGAGAGAGCCTCATTTTTTTTTCCAGTTGCTAAAAACTGGAGGCTAAAACATATGAAGAACGGTTGCAGGAATTGAGTATGGCTAGTCCGTTCAATTGTCAATTCCTGGCAAATAGATGGGGAAGAAATGGAGGGAGCGTCCAATTTTATTTTCCTGGGCTCCAAGATCTTCGCAGATGGGGACTGCAGCCAAAAAATTAAAAGACACTTCTTTTAATTTTGTGATGGCAAATCTAAACAGCATCCTAAAAAGCAGAGACATCGCCCTGCCAATCAAAAGTGCATCTAGTCAAGGCTCTGGTTTCCCCAGTTGCAATGGATGGCTGTGAAAGTTGGAGCATAAGGAAGGCTGAGCTCCAAAGAATGGAGGCCTTTGAACTCTGGTGCTGGAGAAGACTCCTGCATTGAGTCCCTTGGACTGCAAGGCCATCCAACCGGTCAGTCCTAGAGGAGATCCACCCTGGCTGCTCTTCAGAAGGCCAGATCCTGAAGAGGAAACTCAAGGACTTTGGCCACCTGATGAGAAGGAAGAAGGACTCCCTGGAGAAGAGCCTCACGCTGGGAAGGATGGAGGGCAAAAGAAGAAGAAGGGGACGGCAGAGAAGGAGGTGGCTGGATGGAGTCACCGAAGCAGCCGGCCTGAGCTTCAATGGACTCCAGAGGATGGGAGAGGACAGGAAGGCCTGGAGGAACGTTGTCCAGGTGGTCGCGATGGGTCGGACACAATTTCGCAACTAACAACTACGAAGTCGAGTGAAAAGAATGACTAGGGGTGATAATATACAGTAGCAGTATTCCAATATTTGAGGGGCTGCCCCAAAGAAGAGGGAATCAAGCTATTCTCCAAAGCACCCGAGGGCAGGACAAGAAGCAATGGGTGGAAACTAATCAAGGAGAGAAGCAACCTCGAATTAAGGAGAAATTTCCTTGCCCAGTGAGAACAATTAACCAGTGGAACTACTTGCCACCAGAAGTTGTGGGTGTTTCATTACTGGGGTTTTTAAAGAAGTGGTTGCACAACTTCTTGTGCAAGAAGTGGTTTGTTCGGAATGGTATAGGGTCTCCTGCTTGAGGAGGGGGTTGGACTAGAAGACCTTCAAGGTCCCTTCCATCTCTGTTCCGATTGTCATTAACTTGCACCATATAATTTGCGCTGTTTATTTTTATTATTTTTATTTATTTTTATTATTTTTATTTATTTATTATTATTATTTATTTTATTATTTCCATTTATTTCATCTTTATGTTGGCTTTAAAAGTTATTTCCCCTCCGCCCCCCAATGAGAGATCTGATTTTTAATTGCGAGTCACCTTATCCTCCCATCCCCAAAAGGAAGATCCTTATTCTTAGTTTATTGATTATTTAATTAATCAATTATTAATTATTATTAAAATATTTGCAGGAAATTACATCTGCCCCTTTGACAGGGTTAACACTAACAGAATGAAAAGGAAGAGGGATTCAATTAGCCACGCCCACTCAAACACGCCCTGACCACGCCCATTCGAGATCTCTCCCTCCTCGCCTCTCTCCCGGGGAGGAAGTGACGTCACGCCTCCTCACGTGAAAGGGCCCAGCAAGTAAACCTTTTACCTAATTATATATATATATATATATTCCTTAGCTCTCTCGGATTTAAAAACCTTCACCCCGACCCTCATTGGAGAATTTAATTCAAATAAATTGTGAATCGCGGTGGGGAATAGGCCGCGAGGTCACGTGACGCGGACTCCCTTGCAGGGCCGGGCGGATTAAAAAAAAAAAAAAAAGAGAAAAGAAACATGGCGGCGCCCGTGTCGGCTTCTTCCGCTGCGGAAGCGCGGGGGGCGTCGGAAGGCGCATGCGCAGAGGGGGGTGGGTGGTATCCGTTGAGGCCAGGAGAGGTGAGAGTGGGGGGTGGTGGGACGGGGGAGACATGGGGGGTCCTGAGGAAAGGGGGGGACCCGGGCGCGGGGCGCCGAAGAGCCTGGAGCCGGGCGGCGGGCAGCAGCCTAGGAAGGCGGGCGGGCGAGGAGGAGGAGGAGAAGCGGGGGAAGAGAGCCGGGAGCCCAAACGGTCGGAGCTGAGGGACGTGGGGACCCAGGTCTCTTGGGCCCCTGGCGGGGGGGCCTCTGGGAGCGGGGAGGGCCACTCCAGGACGGCCGGGGAGGGCCCCCAGGGCAAGGTGGGGGCCCTCAGGGGGGCCCCTGGGATGTGGGGGGCCCCCACAGCCAGGGCCCCTCAGGGGGACTTTTTGGGGGGCGGCCCCGGGGCTTCTGGGGGCCAGAGCAAGGCTGGGCAAGACAAGAGGGCCTCCTGGCCGGGGGGCCTTTGCGAAGGCTGCGGGGCCCCCAAGGAGGGCCAGCCCAGGAAAGGGGGCACCCCCCGCCTGCACAGCCACAGGGCTTGGGACTTGGGGGCCCCCCAGGAGCGCCTGGAGGACAGCATGGGGCTCCTGGCGCTGGGGGTCAGCCGCAGCCTCTCAGGGGGGCTCCCCGGCCACTCGGGGGCCAAGCGGGAGGCGGGAGGGGGCTGGCTTCGGAAGCAACCCGCCGAGGCCAGCTCGGGGCAAGTCTGGGTGCCCCGTAAGCCGGGCAGGGCCCTCGAGAGGACGGCGGGCCTGCCTTGGCAGAAAGAAGGGGCGGTTCCCCGTAAAAGCGGGGCGGAGCTTAACCAGGTGTGGATCCCCCGGGAGAAGCCCGCCCCTCCCGGAGGGGCCTCGGCGGACCTCTGGGTCCACAAAGTGAGGAACCCCTCGGGGACGGGCATCATGTGGGTTTGGGCCAATGTGACCAACTGTAACGAGGAGGAAGCGGTGAACGAAGCCAGGGTTTGGACCTTCCAGAAGGAGGGGCCGAGGAAGGGGGGGGAGGGCCAGGGAGGGTATGGGGTCTCTTAGAGAAGCATGTGGGGGAAGCCGAACGGGGGTGGGGTGGGCTTGGGGGTGGGGGTGGGGTGAGATACAGGCTTAGTCCTCGACGTACGACCTCAACATTTATGTTGCTAAGTGAGACGTTCGTTAAGTGACTTTTGCTCCGTTTCACGACCTTTGTGAATCGTTGCCCTTGTTAAGTCAGTCACATGGTCTCGTTAACGTGAATCTGGCTTCCTCCCCCACCCCACCCCCCCGGGGACGCTGTAAGCGTCGTAAGTATGAGTCCGTTGTCAAGTGTCTGAATTTTGATCGCGTGACCCCTGTGGGGAATGCTGCAATCGTCGTAAGTCTGAAAAACGGTCGTCCCCCCCCCCCCAGTGCCGTTGTAACTCCGGTCGCTAAACGGACTGTTGTAAGTCGAGGACTACCTGTACTGCAGACTGGGGGGAATGGGGAGGACAAGCGGAGGGAACGGTGTTTTTCAACCTTGACAGGTTTAAGAGGCAGGGACTTCAACTCCCAGAATTCCTCACCCATCCATCCATCCACCCATCCATCTGTGCTGAAGAATTCTGGGAATCGAAGTCCCCACGTCTTTCAAAGTTGCCAGGTTTTGAGAAACCCAGGAATTCTGGGAGTCGAAGTCCCCTCTTCCGAAAGCCGCCCAAGGTTGGAAAAACCCTGGGTTAGAGATAAGCGGGGTGGGTGACCCAGAGCCAAGCGACCACTCTGCCAACTCCTGGGGTGGCGATTCCTTGAAAGACTCTGGACGGTGGTGGTGTTGGTGGCACCAGGGGAGGGAGCAGAGCCCGACTCCCCATTAGCCATGCGGGTAAGTCCGGAGGCTCTGGAGAAAGGGGGGGGGGGGCTGCTTGCTGGTGCATGCCAAGTTTGACGTCGGGGCGAGCATGCAAATGCAAACACATCTTGAGCGCAACCCCCCCCCCCCCCCGCATGAATGACTGTGAGGCACTGATGGGTGAGGTGGAGAAAAGCTTCAGCCGCCAATATGAATCTCATATTTTTAAGTGTTTTTCAATCGTAGCAACTTTAAGATAGATGGACTTCAACCCTCAGAATTCCCTGTTGCTTGCTGAGGAATTCTGGGAGTTTAAGTCCACCTAAAAGTTCTGACCTAGGCTTCCCAAGAGCATGAAGCCAACTCCTTGTCCTGATAAAAACTCCTTTTACTAATTTAAAGTGGATTCTCTTCACTCACATCCAGCAAAGTCTTTCAAAGGAGGATTTATACTCACAGACCTTATCTGGCTTGGAGAGCTGCCAGGCTGAGATCTGCAGAACTTGGCCAGGAGTCTCGGAGAGTCACGAACCAATTAAGTGGTCTCCTGCAGACTCCTCTCCCTCCCTCCATCATCATCATGCAAACCCCTCGTCCCTCTAGCACTGATGATATTCCCTAGTTGGGCATTGAAATGTCTACAAGAATTTTGTTGTACGAGGTGCAATGACAAGTAAACTAAACTAAACTGAACTGAACTAAACTAAACTAAACTAAACTAAAAACTAAACTAAACTAAAGAAAACAGGACTCCACATTCCCCCTTCCTCCTCCTCCTCCTCCTCCTCCTCCTCCTCCTCCTCCTCCTCCTCCATTTTCTCCTTCATCCTCTCCTCCTCCTCCTCCTTCACACCACACAAACCCACTCTATTCCAGTACTGACGATGTTACCCAGCTGGGTCACAAAACGCCTGCGGGAAAACTACCAAACTCGGAGAACGCCAAAGACCTCCCAGTCGTCGTCATACTCTTCCTCCTCTCCACAATCCCCACTCCCTTCTAGCACTGATAATATTGTCTAGTTGGATCAAGAAACGTCTGCAAGGAAACCACCCGGCTCAGAGAGCACCAAGGACCCCACAGTCCTTCCTCTTCCTCCTCCTCTTCCTCCTCTTTCCTGCAAACCCCACGTCCCTCTAGCGTTGATGATGTTACCCAGCTGGGTCGCGAAACATCTGTGAGAAAACTTACCAAACTCAGAGAACACCAAGGACCCCCCCACCACTGTTGCAATTATGTTGAGCCCCCCCCCCATGTCCAAGGTTGCAGATTCTTCCCACCTGGAACAAGCCCACCACCCCTGTTTCCACGACGGTTTTTTTTAAATAGACAGCTCGGTTTTGGGCTCTCCTGCCCTATGAAGCCGCCTCTCGCTGCATGCCGTTCCAGCCGTCCCGTACCCGCGTCGTGATTTCCCCCAGCGCGTTGCGGCTCCACTAACCCGCGAGGCTCTCCTCCGCAGGGGCTCCAGCGATGCAGACGAACCTGGGGACGGCGCTGCTGACCTTAGCCCTGTGGGCGCTGTGCTCGCCTGGGCTGAGCACGGAAGGGAAACGGAAGCTGCAGATTGGCGTCAAGAAGCGAGTGGACAACTGCCCCATCAAGTCCCGGAAAGGCGACGTGCTCCACATGCATTACACGGTGAGTGTGGCCGGAGTTTAATGTAGCCGGGGCTTTAACCAACTTGGGAATGGGAGGTGGAAGGAGACAAACCGTGTTCAAGAGAGTGTTAGAAACCAAAGCAAAATCGAAAAACCCCTTGTTAAACAATGGCTAAAATAGGCACCCAGGTATGTGCGTACGAGGCATCGCCTTTCACTGTAATGTGACGGGTTTTGTTTAGTGCTTTCCAAACTCGGCAACTTTTAAGAGACACGGATTTCAACTTAACAAGCATGCTGGCTGGGGGATTCTGGGAGTTGAAGTCCACCCATCTGAAAGGATGCTGGCTGGGGGATTCTGGGAGTGGACATCCTCCCATCTGAAAGGATGCTGGCTGAGGGATTCTGGGAGTTGAAGTCCTCCCATATGAAAGGATGCTGGCTGGGGGATTCTGGGAGTGGACGTCCACCCATCTGAAAGTATGCTGGCTGGGGGATTCTGGGAGTGGACGTCCACCCATCTGAAAGTATGCTGGCTGGGGGATTCTGGGAGTGGACGTCCTCCCATCTGAAAGGATGCTGGCTGGGGGATTCTGGGAGTGGACGTCCACCCATATGAAAGGATGAAGCTAGGGGATTCTGAGAGTTGAAGTCCACCCATATGAAAGGATGAAGCTAGAGGATTCTGAGAGTTGAAGTCCACCCATCTTAAAATTTGCCAAGTTTTCTCCCCAGAGTGAGCAATTCCTTTTGGCTTGAGGACCAGATAAGACTTGTTAGGTTATGTTGAAGTGGGAGGAGAAGGGAAGAGCAGGGCCATTTTGAGGAGGGGGGTTTAAGAATGCTTACCTCTTAAAATCCCCCCAACCCCACTCAAATGCAAAAGAAGGCCACATTTTTTTTCATCCCTCCCACTTTGGAGTGCTATGCATCTCTGGATCTTTTGCATACTTCAATACAGGGAGTCCTCGCCTTGCAACAGTTCATTTACAACAACCCTGTGACTTATAACCGTTTTTCACACTTACGACTGTTGCAGCATCCCCAGGGTCATGTGATCAAAAATCCAGATGCTTGACAAATGACTCATATTTATGACGGTCTCATTATCCTGGGAATCCACCCAAGTCCCGCTGCAAACCAAATACCCCCTCCCCTCTCTCTCTCCCTCTCTTTCTCCCTCCCACCCACCCTTTTTTTCTCTCTCTCCTTCTCCCTCTCTCCTACCCTTTCTCTCTCTCTCTCCCTCTCTCTCTCTCTCTCCCTCCCACCCTTTCTCTCTCTCTCTCTCCTTCCCACCCTTTCTCTCTCTCTCTCCTTCCTTCCTTTCTTCTTTCTTTCTTTCTTTCTTTCTTTCTTTCTTTCTTTCTTTCTTTCTTTCTTTCTTTCCTTCCTTCCTTCCTTCCTTCCTTCCTTCCTTTCTTTCTTTCTTTCTTTCTTTCTCCTTTCTTTCCCATCCATCAGTGTAATTCTGGATGGTTTGATTCAACAAAGGGTTTGTGTGACAGCCGGCCAATTGTGAAACGGTCTCCTTGTGGAGAGTTCACTAGAAATTTCCCACAAGGCTGAAGCGACTTGAAAATTGGCTTTTATTGCAAGCCTGATTCTGAGTCAGCCTCCCGGAGTATGCACACCTCAGCTGTCTTTCAGTTACACACCCTCGCTGACTCACCCACAAACGCCTGTTCCAGGGCAGCCTTAAGCAGAGAGTGAATAGCTGACCAGGGAAAACTCCCGTGTAATTGGTGGACTTTCCTCGCCAAGTTGGAAAGAATGACGTGGCCAAAACCTGATTCCCCATTCTCAAGTTTCCCTTTGAGCTCTGGACACACCTTTCTCTCTTCCCTGCTGGAATTTTTTCCTTTTCTGCCCCCAAATCAGCTGTCAGTGGAAATCCTCCAGTGTTCCAGTGTTTTTTCAAGAGGGAACTGGACTTTCTGGTTTTTCTTCAAAGGCATTTGTTTCTCATTCAAGAAACTTCTTCAGTTCAATTCTTTAGAATTGAATTCTAAATTGTTTCATTCATCCAGCTTACGTATTTCTAATAATACTACACATTTATGTTAAGATAGTCTTTCATATTCAATTATTTCATGTTTCAATATATTGTTCTAATGCCAATTACCATATTATTTAAACATACATCATAATAAGGTCAAAAGGGTTCCCCTCGCATGTATGCGCTAGTCGTTCCCGACTCTAGCGGGCGGTGCTCATCTCCGTTTCAAAGCCGAAGAGCCAGCGCTGTCCGAAGACATCTCCGTGGTCATGTGGCCAGCATGACTCAATGCCAAAGGCGCATGGAACACTGTTACTACCTTCCCACCAAAGGTGGTTCCTATTTTTCTACTTGCGTTTTTTACGTGCTTTCGAACTGCTAGGTTGGCAGAAGCCGGGACAAGTAACGGGAGCTCACTCTGTTACGCAGCACTAGGGATTTGAACCGCCCAACTGCTCACCTTTCCGATCAACAAACTCAGCATCTTAGCCACTGAGCCACCCTATATATAATAATACCGCCCATCAATTGCTGAACTTCCCTCTTCTTATTGCTTTTATTTTATTATGTAAAAATGTGCATACTAATATTCCCTCTTTTTCTTATTTCTGTCTCTATTCTGACTTTTAATCATGTCACCCTTATATTAAAAAAACCTTTTCTTTCTTTTTCTTAGGAAAGAAAGAAAAAGTTGTTTAATAAAGGGTGACATGATTAAAACTAGAATAAGGGATAGAAATAAGAGAAGAGGGAATGTTAGTCTACACATTTTTATATAACAAAATGAAAGTAATAACAAGAGAAAATGTGGAATGATTGAACAATTATAGACTCCAACCTGTATGTTTGCAATGGATGGGTGTGAAAGTTGGACCATGAGAAAGGCTGAAGGCCAAAAAATTGAGGCCTTTGAATTCTGGTGCTGGAGAAGATTCCTGCGAGTCTCTTGGACTGCAGGGCCATCCAACCGGTCAGTCCTAGAGGAGATCCACCCTGACTGCTCTTTAGAAGGCCAGATCCTGAAGAGGAAACTCAAAGACTTTGGCCACCTAAGGAGAAGGAAGAAGGACTCCCTGGAGAAGAGCCTCATGCTGGGAACGATGGAGGGCAAAAGAAGAAGAAGGGGACGGCAGAGAAGGAGGGGGCTGGATGGCGTCACTGAAGCAGTCAGCGTGAGCTTCAATGGACTCCAGAGGATGGCAGAGGACAGGAAGGCCTGGAGGAACGTGGTCCATGGGGTCGCGATGGGTTGGACACGACTTCGCAACTAACAGCAACATAGTCACATGATCAAAATCCAGATTCTTGGTAACTGGTTCCTATTTATGAAGGGGACTTCTACCTACCTACCTACCTACCTACCTGTCTATCTGTCTATCTGCCTGCCTGCCTACCTACCTACCTACCTACCTACCTACCTACCTATCTATCTCCTGAGTCCCTTGGACTGCAAGGCCATCCAACCGGTCAGTCCTGGAGGAGATCCACCCTGCCTGCTCTTTAGAAGGCCAGATCCTGAAGAGGAAACTCAAAGACTTTGGCCACCGGATGAGAAGGAAGAAGGACTCCCTGGAGAAGAGCCTCATGCTGGGAACGATGGAGGGCAAAAGAAGAAGAAGGGGACGGCAGAGAAGGAGGTGGCTGGATGGAGTCACCGAAGCAGTCGGCCTGAGCTTCAATGGACTCCAGAGGATGGTAGAGGACAGGAAGGCCTAGAGGAACGTTGTCCGTGGGGTCGCGATGGGTCAGACACGACTTCGCAACTAACAACAAGAAGACTGCAACCTAATATAAATGTATATTATTATTAGAAATACATAAGTTGATTGAATGCAATAATCATGATTAACTTTATTAGTATTAGAATGTATGACACCCAGGTGCCACACGGTTCACGCATTGATTTGAGATATTTATTTTAAAAAATTTTTTTTTAAAAAAAATAAACGTTTTCTTTCTACCAGACATCTCTCGCCCACATTGGTGCTTTGAATCCTCCTCATTTCTAACTTGCCTCCCATATTTCACTCCCTGCATCTATTTGCGTTAAGATAACCATCGTTCATTATTTCATCATTCAGTGTTTCCATGCATAGTTCTAATACCAGTCACCATATTATTTAAACACAACAAGATGATTCTAGTCTAAGCTGCGTGAAACAAGAAAGTCCAGTTGCCGCTTGAAAAAACACCTTGGGGATAACCATGCCCTGGATGACGGAGTATTTCCACTGTCAGGTGATTTTGGGGGCAGGAAAAACCAGAATAGTAGCAACGTGTCCACAGCATGCAATGGTGTTTCGCTTCTTCTCGTAATAGCAGTACAGTCACCCAGCAAAATAGGTCGATTGTATAAATCGTGGCTCTGGAGCCACATGTGGCTCTTTCATCCTTCTGCTGCGGCTCCCTGTCGCCGGTCAGCACCACAGTTGATAGGGCTTTCAGTTAGGACAGGTAGAGAAAAAGGATGCAGTGCTAGGAGGAGACTCTATGGTGGGGCAACTGGACTTCCGGTCAGCTCCAGAATTGAACATGGGGGGGCTTCTGGTTAGGACCTTTGTGGCTCTTTCAGTGTTTAAGGTTGCCGACCCCTGGTATAAATAAATGAACTATACCCCATTGCCCTATTTGATGAAGATTTGGGGCCCTGTAGAAAATTCATCCTCTGGCAGAGAAAAAGAATCCTTAATTCCTTAAGGGCAGGAGTCAGCCATCTTAAACACTCAAAGAACCACAAAGGTCCTAACCAGAAGCCCCCCCCCCCCTTCAATTCTGGAGCAGACTGGAAGTCCGGTTCCCCCCACCATAGAGTCTCCTCCTAGCATGGCATCCTTTTTCCTCTACCTGTCCTAACCGAAAGCCCTATCAATTGTGGAGCCAATCAAAAGTCCTGTTCCCCCACCATAGAGTCTCCTCCTAGCATGGCATCCTTTTTCCTCTATCTGTCCTAACCGAAAGCCCTATCAATTGTGGAGCCAATCAAAAGTCCTGTTCCCCCACCATAGAGTCTCCTCCTAGCATGGCATCCTTTTTCCTCTCCCTGTCCTAACCGAAAACCCTATCAATTGTGGAGCCAATCAAAAGTCCTGTTCCCCCACCATAGAGTCTCCTCCTAGCATGGCATCCTTTTTCCTCTATCTGTCCTAACCGAAAGCCCTATCAATTGTGGAGCCAATCAAAAGTCCTGTTCCCCCACCATAGAGTCTCCTCCTAGCATGGCATCCTTTTTCCTCTACCTGTCCTAACCGAAAACCCTATTAATTGTGGAGCCGACCGGCCACAGGGAGCCTCAGCGGAGGGATGAAACAGCCACATGCAGCTCCAGAGCCGCAAGTTGCTGCCCCCTACACTAGGGATAATGGTTACTATCAATGACTTTAATATGAGATTTAAATAAATGTATAAAAGATGGAATAAAGGCCGGCCTCCTGCTCTTTTATTACAGCTGGGGGGAAAAACAACCCCTTCCAGCTTTTGAGGCCCAGGTAGTCCTCACCTTGCAGCCATTCATTTAGCGACCAAAGATCCAAAGGCGTGGGGAAAAAGTGACTTTTGTCTGCACTTACGACGGGGGGTGGGGCAGCATCAAGGATTGTCTGTCATTTTATGCCCAGGATGCGAGGGGTCTGTAGATATTTCCCCAGCCCTCTTTTTGACTCCTGCAGTGCACAGGTCCTCAATGGAAGGCAGGTTGGTAGCCATGTTTTTTTTCTGCAGTTCTGATCTCCTCTGAAGTCTCCGTCTGCCTTGTTGGGTTGCAGAGCCAAACCAGACAGTTATGGAGGTGCAGATGACTCAATGATTCCTCTGTAGACCTGAATCAGCCGCTCCTTGGACAGATTCGCTCACCTTCCATTTAATTTTCCTCTCTGCCCCTTCCCAGGGAAAACTGGAAGACGGGACGGAGTTTGACAGCAGTTTAACTCGCGACCAGCCCTTCATCTTCTCCTTGGGCACCGGACAAGTCATCAAAGGCTGGGAACAAGGCTTGCTCGGGTAAAATCCCAACTTCTGAGGAACGAGGGCTCGAATGGATTTGGGGCGCCCACGATGGGCGAGCAGAATCAAATCTTTTATTAATAAAAGGGAATTATTTGTAGCTCAGCGTTGACACGAAGGGTCCCTGGTGCCCTCTGAGCTCGGTGGTTTTCTTGCAGGCGTTTTGTTACCCAACTAGGTAATGTCATCAGTGTTAGGAGGAGGAGGAGGAGAATTGTGGGGTCCTGGGTGCTCTCTGAGCTTGGTGGTTTTCTTGCAGATGTTTCGTAACCCAGTTAGATAAGGTCATCAATGCTTGAAGAGGGTGGAGTTAATGGAGAGGAGGAGGAGAAAAAGGACTGTGGGCTCCTTGGTGCTCTCTGAGCTCGATGGTTTTCTTGCAGACCTTTCATGACCCAACTAGGTAACGTCATCAGTGTTAGAAGGGAGTGGGATTTGTAGAGAGAAGGGCGAGGAAGAGCAGGAGGAGGACTGTGGGGTCCTTGGTGCTTTCTGAGCTTGGTGGTTTTCTTGCAGACATTTCATGACCCAACTAGGTAGCATCATCCGTGCTAGAAAGGAGTGTGAGGTTTGCCGCAAATGCCCCTTCTAGCACGGATGATGTTACCTAGTTGGGTCACGAAATGTCTGGAAGAAAACCACCAAGTCAGAGAGCGCCAAAGACCCCACAGTCCTCCTCTCTAATCCTCCTCCTCCCTCTGTCGTCGTCTTCTCCTCCCTTTCTTCTTCTTCTTCTTCTTCTTCTTCTTCTTCTTCTTCTTCTTCTTCTTCTTCTTCTTCTTCTTCTTCTTCTTCTTCTTCTTCTTCACCTCCTCCTCCTCCTTCTTCTTCTCCTCCTCCTCCTCCTTCTTCTCCTTCTTCTTCTGTCCCTCCCTTCTAGCACTGATGATGTTACCTAGTTTGGGTCACGAAACGCCTGCAAGAAAACCACCAAGCGCAGAGATCACCAGGGACCGTTCATATATTTTACCCTATCACGTTCCAGAATTTGGGCTTTATTTCTCCCAGATTAACCGGGCGTGCCCTGAGCATTTCCTCCTGGGACTCTTTGAGAGGAGGCACTACTTTTAGCTTGCATATTTTAATGAAAGTACAGAGCATTCCATTCCTTGGTCCTTCTCTGTAATATCCGAGGCATTTTTGGCAGCGACCCGGGAACAATATGGGCCTGTGTTGTTTCATCCAGGTGATTTATCTTTAATGTAGCCTTCGCATTGTTGCTTTTTAATCGTTTATAATTTGGAAGGGCAGAGTTTAAAAGAGCGGAGACTAAAATTCTAGCCCTCAAGATTTGTCGACGCCAACAAAACACTCGTCTTTGCCGTTTCTTTTGCCGTTTCAGGATGTGCGAAGGCGAGAAAAGGAAGCTAGTCATCCCTTCGGAGCTGGGTAAGGAACCGAGAGCGAAACCAGTAGCGGAATAACCCTGGGTGGGCACCATGCTCCACTATGCCCTGGCATTGCTTCGTTGCCCCTTCGCCTTATTTAACTTTTCCGGAGCTTGAGAATAAGTATTTCCTTGCATCATTGGATACCCGGTTGATTTGGTTTCTGTCGTCTTATCTCGCAGGTTATGGAGATCGGGGAGCACCGCCCAAAATCCCAGGTATTCTATTTCTTTGTTTTATTCATTTATTTGCATCTCGTCTTCGTTATTTTTTTTACAAATCAGGCAGTGAACATATCCAACACACCTTCACACCCCCCCACCATAACAACCACCCAGTGAGGTGGGTCGGGCAGGGAGAGAGAGGAGGGCTGTCCCAGTCACCTAGCTGGCTTTTATGCTCAAAGTGGGCCTAGAACTCACTGCCACCTGGTTTCTAGACTGGCATCTTAACCACTAATCACTGAGCTGGCTTTCATGTCTAAGGCGGGACTAGAACTCACCGTCTCCTGGTGATTGGCCCAAAGTCATCCAGCTGGCTTTCATGTCTAAGGCGGGGCTAGAACTCACCGTCTCCTGGTGATTGGCCCAAAGTCATCCAGCTGGCTTTCATGTCTAAGGCGGGACTAGAACTCACCATCTTCTGGTGATTGGCCTAAAGTCATCCAGCTGGCTTTCATGTCTAAGGCGGGGCTAGAACTCACCGTCTCCTGGTGATTGGACCAGCCAGCCATAGACCAGGAATATCCTATTCTGTTAACCAAGCAATGAAGAATTTACATCTTCTGTAACATCCTTGTCTTAATTTCTCTCATTGGGCTTTAACCTGATTGGACTGACTTCGTTGACGCAAGGACAAATGTTTTTATCAGTTGATCATGAAAAATGCAGAAAGACAAAAGAAAAATGAGAATAATGGGAACATGGGGAGGAGAAGGGGAAGAGGAAAAAAGTGGCTCTTTGACTCAGTAAGTTAAAGGTTCCCCTTGCGTATATGCGCTAGTCGTTCTCGACTCTAGGGGGCGGCGCTCATCTCATTTCAAAGCCAAAGAGCCAGCGCTGTCCGAAGACGTCTCCGGGGTCATGTGGCCGGCATGACTCAACGCCGAAGGCACACAGAACGCTGTTCCCTTCCCACCAAAGGTGGCTCCTATTTTTCTACTTGCATTTTCGAGCTGCTAGGTTGGCAGAAACTGGGACAAGTAACGGGAGCCCACTCCGTTTTGCGGCGCTATGAATTCGAACCGCCGAGCTGCTGACCTTTGTGATCGACAAGCTCAGCATCTTAGCCAATGAGCCACCGCTCAGTGTGTGTTATGGGCTCAGTAGAATAAGCTAATAACGCACACCTCAACTTTTTCCTTGTGCATAATGTTACGTACTAGCCATTTCTATAGCAACAAACCCATCCAATCAGCAAAACCCAAAATCAAAGTTGCATGGGTTTCCCTCCCCCCACCCCCATCTCAAGCACAAAGTCCAGAAAAGGTTTCCGAGTCGGAACAAAATTAATTGCTTGTTCTTTCATCGAAGCGAGTCAACTTAGCCCTATCTGCTAACTCCATCAACTTTTGCAGCCGATCGGAATCAAAATACCCTTCCATTTTTATGGATTGGCTTCATTCACATCCAGCTGCGAGGACCACATCTCAGTTCTCCGCTAGGGCTTTTCCATCCATCCTTCAATCTCTTCTTCTTTCTCTTTTTTTTTTCCCCCCACGCTGTTCCCAGGCGGTGCCACGCTCATCTTTGAAGTCGAACTGCTGAAGATTGAGCGTCGCCAAGAACTATAGCGGCGCGTCTCGTCCAAGGAAGAGGGGCTCGCGGGGTAGGGGGCCGCACGCAGAAAAATGGGCCGGACGGGCTGGAGAAGGAGCTGGAAAAGGGGTTTGTCACTCCTTAAATGGGCCAAATAAATTTTAAAAAAAAGCACAGATCAGATTTTGCGCCGTGAATGCAAAGTGGGGGAGGAAGTCACCCGCGGGCGGGCGGGAGGGCCAGCCGAGGACGGGATGAGGAAAGGGTTCCTATTTTTGGCACTCTAGTCCTCCGTAGAGGGTCAGCCTGCCAGGCTGATCTCCTGCCCTCCTGAGACCTTTAAAGCTGGTTGAAGGCCCAGCTTGGGGGGAAACTTCCCAAGAGACAACACTGCATTGTGTTCAAAAGGTTGCCAGTATCCAGGGGCATTTAACCATAAGGAGGAGGGAACAAGGTGGGTTAGGAATGGGGAGTGGGGGGAAAGGTCTGAATGATTTGTGGTCCTAAATTGAGCAGGAATGGATGCCTGTTCCAACAGTCGGGACTAATCTTTATGAATCTTAGCAACTTTGAGATGGGTGGACTTCATCCCCCAGAATCCTCCAGCCAGAATGCTTTAACACGGGTGGACTTCAGCTCCCAGAATCCTCCAGTCACATGCTTTAAGTTGGGTGGAGTTCAACTCCCAGAATCCCCCAGCTGGCATGCTTTAAGATGGGTGGACTTCATCTCCCAGAATCCCCCAGCTAGCATGCTTTAAGTTGGGTGGATTTCAATTCCCAGAATTCTGGCTGGGGAATTCTGGGAGTTGAAGTCCCCCCCCCCCCAAATCTTCAAGCTGCCAAAATTGAGAAATTTAGACCTTATGAGATTGAGGCCTTAGACCTTATATATATATGTCCTAGACGGAGAAGAGACCACCCTAGAATTCTCCACTCTCCCCATGGAATTCTGGAACTTTCTCCAAAGAATCCCTCAGAGTTCTCCTCACAAGCTTGCAAAAAAAAATGAAAAGAAAAAGACTTTGTGTGTGTGTGGGGGGGGGGGGGCTAGGTTTGTGTAAGGACAGCAGGGACTCCGTAAATAAAGGAACGGAAGTTCCTGGCCGCAAGGAACTGGCGAGAAAGCGAGATAACAGGATGAGTTTTGAGTTTGCACCGCTGAGCATCGCCTTGCTCAAGTGTGAAAAAAGGCTGGGTTTTTGCCAGCCATTGTCTTTCTTAGCTGTGCCATCCCAGGCATTCGTGGCCGTTAACAAGCGTTTTGCGTTTGTGGAAGGGTGGTGGGTCCTTCTGGAAGGTTCCGTCGGAGTTGGGTGCAGAGCGGCGGCTTTTCCCCACCCCGCGATGTTAAGTGGGAACGGTTCAAATCGTGGCTTGTGCTCCTTTTTAAGAAAAATAAAATAAAAACGGGGGGTGGGGGGGAAGAATCACATGTGGGCTTAATTGTGGCTTTGTCCACAATTTTGTTTGTGTGATCATTTCAGTTCTTGGAAGTCCTGTAGAGCTAGTCCTCGGCTTAAAACAACCGGTGAAAGACCTGCTAGGGTTAAGTGAGTTGCGCTCGATTTAATGACCGTTTTTGCCCCGAGTAAGCAAAGCGCTACAGCTAAGTGGTGTAGGGGTTTCCTGCCTAAGCAGGGGGTTGGACTAGAAGACCTCCAAGGCCCCTTCCAACTCTCGCTATTCTGTTCTGAGTCACATAGTCGTTAAGCGAATCCAGCTCTTCCCCATTGACTTTGCTCGCCCGAAGCCCGGTGGGAAAGTTGCAAGTGCGTGCCAAAACATCCAAATTTTGATTACGTGTGGATGCCACGGTGGGCCTAAGTGAGAGACAGATAGAAAGAGACAGAGAAAGACAGAGAGAGACAGACAGCAAGAGTGAGAAAGACAGAGATCAAGAGAGACAGAGAAAGACAGACAGCGAGAGAAAGATATAGAGACAAAGACAGAGAGAGACACAGTGAGAGAAAGAGACAGAAGGACAAAGAGAGAGAGAGAAAGCGAGAAAGAGATAGACAGAAAGAGACAGAGAAAGAGCGAGTGAGACACAAAGGCAGACGGAGAAAGAGAGAGCGAGAGAAAGAGACACAGAAAGAGACAGAGAGAGAGAAAGCGAGAATGAGATAGAGACAGAAAGAGACAGAGAAAGAGAGCGAGAGAGACAGAAAGGCAGGCAGACAGAGAAAGAGAGAGACAGCGAGAGAAAGAGACAGAGAAAGAAAGACAGAAAGAGACAGAGAGAGAGAAAGCGAGAAAGACAGAGACAGAGAAAGAGAGCGAGAGACAGAAAGGCAGGCAGACAGAGAAAGAGAGATAGCGAGAGAAAGAGACAGAGAAAGAAAGACAGAAAGAGACAGAGAGAAATCAAGAAAGAGATAGACAGGCAGGCAGACAGAGAAAGAGAGAGACAGCGAGAGAAAGACAGCGAGAGAAAGAGACAGAGAAAGAAAGACAGAGACAGCGAAAGCAAGAAAGAGAGCGAGAGAGACAGAAAGGCAGGCAGACACAGAAATTGAGAGACAGCGAGAAAAACAGACAGAGAAAGACAGAAAGAGACAGAGAGAAAGAGATAGAAAGAGACAGAGAAAGAGAGCAAGAGAGACAGAAAGGCAGGCAGACAGAAAGAGAGAGACAGCGAGAGAAAAAGACAGAGAAAGACAGAAAGAGAGAGAAAGAGAGAGAGAGAAAGAGAACGAGGGAGACAGAAAGGCAGACAGACAATGAGAGAAAGAAAGAGACAGTGAGAGAGAAAGAGACAGATAGACAGCGAGAGAGAGGCAAAGAGACAGAAAGACACAGAGAGGCAGAGAGAGGGAGGGAGGCATTAAGCTTTTGCTCAGCGGTGACTTAAGGCCGGAAACACGATGATGCCGGGATGAGCTCCAGGCCCTCCAAAGCATTCCTTCCTTGCTTAGTAGTTCAGCCGCTACCACCAAGAGGGGGTGGGGGGAGGGAGGCTGCTCTGTCTACAACTCCATTGGGACAATCGAGGCAAAGGCGTCTCTCACTGGGGGCCTGCCTGCTGCCGTCTGTCTGTTTTTTTCCACCTCTAATTAGAAGCAGCTTGAAAGGAAGAGCCTTTTTTGAAGGGGGGGGGCTAACCAGAAGTCCTCTTCTCCTCCCCACCCCCTCCAACCACCCCAGTGATCCAAGAAGCTGAGATTTTAAAGAAGAGATTGGACAGCCATTTTTTTTCTTCTCCTGAGCGGTACAGGGTGTCTCCTGCTTAGGGGTTGGACTAGAAGACCTCCAAGGTCCCTTCCAGCTCTTATTCTGCAAACCAAAACAGACAGCCAGAGTTGACCCGCGGCCAGCATGGTTTAAAAAGAGGAGAGACGCGTGGCTAAACCACGATGCCTGGAATAGCTAGCTATCCAGGGGTTCCCCCCTTCCCCACCGTAATAATTCCCAGCGAGAAAAATAGATATATTTTGCTGCAGGAAAAGCCGCACGGCCAGAAGGTTACACATTTCTAAAAACAGCAGGGTTCTGCCAGATGTCCTTAACATCTGCCTTTGAGTCATCCCATCCTGCCTGTGAAAAGACAGACCACAACTGACAATTGGGCAAGACCAATGTTGTCCAACCGTAGTAACTTTTTTTAAAAGACTTGTGCACTTCAACTTGAAACAGGTCAATTGATCAGAATAGAGCTTGAAGGGACCTTGGAGGTCTTCTAGTCCAACCCCCTGCTCCAGCAGGACACCCTGTACCATTTCAATTAATCGATCAGAATAGAGCTGGAAGGGACCTTGGAGGTCTTCTAGTCCAACCCCCTGCTCCAGCAGGACACCCTGTACCATTTCAATTAATCGATCAGAATAGAGCTGGAAGGGACCTTGGAGGTCTTCTAGTCCAACCCCCTGATCGAACAGGACACTCTGTACAATTTCAATCAATCGATCAGAATAGAGCTGGAAGGGACCTTGGAGGTCTTCTAGTCCAACCCCCTGCTCCAGCAGGACACCCTGTACCATTTCAATTAATCGATCAGAATAGAGCTGGAAGGGACCTTGGAGGTCTTCTAGTCCAACCCCCTGCTCCAGCAGGACACCCTGTACCATTTCAATTAATCGATCAGAATAGAGCTGGAAGGGACCTTGGAGGTCTTCTAGTCCAACCCCCTGATCGAACAGGACACTCTGTACAATTTCAATCAATCGATCAGAATAGAGCTGGAAGGGACCTTGGAGGTCTTCTAGTCCAACCCCCTGATCGAACAGGACACTCTGTACAATTTCAATCAATCGATCAGAATAGAGCTGGAAGGGATCTTGGAGGTCTTCTAGTCCAACCCCCTGATTGAGCAAGAGACCCTGTACCATTTCAGTTGATCAAGGGTCACTAAACAGAGCATTAAAAGTCCTTTAAATCAAAAAATTAACAGTTTTGGTGAAGCTGAGGGAAACCTCGGCGTGCTGTGTCCCCCCCCCCCAAACTTCTCTCCTCTTCACCCTTCTTCCCCTCCCCAATTGCAAAAACCAGGCTGCCTCTTCTCAAAGCATCTTTATTAAATTTATATAAAAACACAATAATTAAAAAAAACAAAACAGCCCAAATCCAGATACTCCCCCCCCCTTGCCCCCACCGTCCCAATCTCCTTTTAAGCTCCTACTCTCTTTCTGCCCTCCCTCCGCCTCGAGAAAAAATCCCCCCCTCCCTTTGCACACACAGACACACTCATGTGGAGCCAGGACAGATTTGGGGATGGGGGTGGGAAATGGGTGGGGGGGTGGGGGGAGGCGGCTGCAGAGAGATACTGCTAAAAGGCGATCAAATTATTCTGATTATCAGAGCGTCCCCAAATCTTCCCCCTTATTGTGGTGGTGCTTGAAGGGAGGGGGAAGCTTAATGGATTCTCCCCAGCCCTGTGAAAGAGCCCCCTCCCCATTCCTTCCCAGGAACCCAGCACTGCTAACATTTCCGGCGACACGCGGGCCACCGGATGGCCGGAGCCACGCAGGAGGGCCGCTCACGGTCAGGAGGTCACTTCTTCTGCGGGGTGCTAAGTTTCTGCATCCCTCGGATCTTGTCTAGCAAGTCCACTACGAAAACCTGGAGAAGATAGAAAGGAAGAAAAACTCTGAGTAAAACTTTCCTCCCCTGTGTAGTGCCCGTAGCAAGGATTCTCAACCGTGGCAATTTTTAAGATGGGTGGGCTTCAATTCCCAGAATTCCCCAGCCGGCATGAATTAAGATGGATGAGCTTCAACTCCCAGAATTCCCCAGCTGGCATGAATTAAGATGGGAGGACTTCAACTCCCAGAATTCCCCAGCTGGCATGAATTAAGATGGATGAGCTTCAACTCCCAGAATTCCCCAGCTGGCATGAATTAAGATGGGAGGACTTCAATTCCCAGAATTCCCCAGCCGGCATGAATTAAGATGGGTGGGCTTCAACTCCCAGAATTCCCCAGCTGGCATGAATTAAGATGGGTGGGCTTCAACTCCCAGAATTCCCCAGCCGGCATGCTTTAAAATGGGTGGGCTTCAACTCCCAGAATTCCCCAGCCGGCATTCTTTAAGGTGGCTAGACTTCAGGTCCCAGAATTCCTCAGTTAGCATGGCTTAAAGTGGGTGGACGTCAACTCCCAGAATCCCCCAGGCTTTTAAGACGGGCGGGGAATTGCATTCCGATTGCTGGCTGGGGAATTCTGGGAGTTGAAGTCCAGCCCTCTTAAAAAGCAGCCAAGCCTGAGAAACCCACTTGCCTTCCAGCTTCAAATTAACTTCAAACAAGGCTTTCAGCCCTCCTTGAGCTGGGATTGTAAAGCCAACCCTCCTCGAACAGGCGCAGTCTGCCCCGAGGACGGGAACACCCGGCAGTATACCTAGCTGGGTTTAGAAAGAATTGTGTGTTTTTTTAAAATTAGGCTGGCCCAGGTAAGCCACCTTCATTTTGGCTCATCTGCTCAGTCTGGAAAACTGAGCCGGAAAACTCACATCTGGGATCAGCTGGATTACTTCTCCCCCATTGTGTTGTGTGTTGTGTGTGAGTCTTTTCCTGCACCATAGGGAAACACTTCCATTTTTGTCTACAACCTGTTCCATCTCCCCCCCCCAACCCCTGCTGTTTCAGGAGGCCAGGCTTGGGAGAAGGGGCCAGAAAAGGAAGTGGGTGGGAGATGATACACCAATCCTCCCCCCCCCCAACAGGTGCTGGGGGGGGGGCAAGACCCACAGAGACAGAGGCAGCAGCTGTTTTGCAGCTGCTGGGAAAGAGATCGGAAGGACTAGCACCCTCCCTGGGGCCTTTTAAGTGGGGAGGGGGAGAGACAAACTAGCCACTGGAAAAAATATTATTTTTAAATATATATATATATAAGACATACCTCTGTAGGCTTGTAGCAATCAACCAGAAGTTCCTGCAACGGGGGTGGAGGGAAAAAACACAACAGAGGGGGGAAAAAATCAGAGAAACTCCATGTTTATTTTAAAAGCTTTCCCCCCTTTGATCTCTGGCCAAACTTTTGAGGGCGGGGAGCTGTGATTTCTTAAAATCCCTCTTTATTTGGACAATGGCTTGTTTCAGTTTTAAGGTTGCACGTCCCCCAGCTGGGGATGACGTCTTGCTTTTGGGCTGTTGCTTAAAAGGACACACCCAAGGTTTTGGGTCTTGTTACGTCCCTGGGCGTCCCACGAGGACGCACGCACACCTTCTCAAGCCCTTCTTGTAACTTTTGTGTAGCGACAATAACCAGAGGCACCCTTTTCAAAGCCTTTTTGTAACTGTTGTGCGGAGACAACGAGGCACGCACGCACACACAGCAGGGGTGAAATGCTACCGGTTCGGTCAAAACCAGTGCTGTGCGACAATCAGTCGTGACGCAGAATCTGTATTCGCTAGAGATCGCGCTGATTGTAGCACCGCTGATTGTCGGGACTTTTTTCAAAAGCATTTTTTTTAGCATTTTTTTTGCAATTTTTAAAAATTTTTTAAACATAAAAAAATATTCGCATCCATTACATACAGCATGTTGTTTGGTTACAAGTATTTTTGCATCCATATTCTCAATTGCATATACAATCACAGATTTTCCGCCTAATATAACCAGATGCCTCCCTTTCATTGTACAACGTATATTCAATTACGATTAATAGGTTTAGGTTTATTAGATTTATATAATATTTCTTTCTTTTCAATAAACCTAAATTCCATTCTTGATTGTCTGTTGAATAACAATATACCTTTATATAATCACTTATCCCATTCTAAATATTTTTACAGTATATAAAAAAAGTTTTAACAACAATTTATATTTGTATATCGCCGGTAGTGAAAAAAGTGCTAAAAAAAAAAAAGTTTAGTTTAGTTTAGTTTAGTTTTAGTTTTATTGATCTTGTATGCCGCCCACTCCCGAAGGACTCCGGGCGGCTTACAATAAAACAAGGGAAGGGGGGTAATACACAAAACAACATATTAAAAAAAAAAAAAAGTTCTGACGATCAGCTGTGCCGCGCGATTTATATTCGCTAAATCGAAATCGCGTGATACAGCCGTCCCCTGTCTCCCCCCCCTCCCGCTGTCCTAGTTACCTTTGCAGGCTCAGAAAAGGCACGAAGCGAACCAGTAGCAGGCTTCAGAGCATTTCACCCCTGACCAGTGGTGGGTCGCTAACCGGTTTACTACCGGTTTGCTTCTGCGCGCAATGCTTCTGCGCGTGCGCAAAAGCATCCGGACGGGTGGGCGGAGACTCCCAACATCACCACTACCGGTTCGGTCGAACTGGGCCAAATCGGGAGCAAGCCACCACTGCCTCTGAAGCCCACCCTTTCTCAAGCCCCTCTTGTAACCTGTGTGCCCCCCCCGTGTTGTGCAAAAGGGACCCCCCCCCCTCTTCTCCCTTGGCCTTTTTACCTTCACCCTGGCGCTCCGCGATTCGTCGCTCTCCATGTCCAAAAGCTCATCCACATCTATTTCTAATTCAGGGATTTCTTCTTCCTGCAAGGGAAAAGATGGGGAAAGCCAGTTTTTACACACGATTCCTCTTGCTGGGATCCATAAATCGGGAGAGATTGGGGGGGGGGCAAGCAGTCCAGGGCATATACCCCATTTCCCCCCAAAATAAGCCCACCCCTAAAATATTTAAACACATGTGAAGCTAGTCCCTGCCGTTTCCTGGTGGGGGGACATGCCCACATGCCCCCCCACACACCTGCCATCCACGCGGAACGGCCTCGCGGAAGCTGCTCCTGCAAATCCTAGCTACTGCGCCCTTTCTCTTAGTGGCGGAGAAAAGAGAGGAAGGAGGAAAAGATAAAGGGAAGCAAGGAAAAGGAAAGGGAGAAAGAGAAATAGCAATAGCAGTTAGACTTATATACCGCTTCATAGGGCTTTCAGCCCTCTCTAAGCGGTTTACAGAGTCAGCATATCACCCCCACAGTCTGGGTCCTCATTTTACCCACCTCGGAAGGATGGAAGGCTGAGTCAACCCTGAGCTGGTGAGATTTGAACAGCCGAACTGCAGAACTGCAGTCAGCTGAAGTAGCCTGCAGTGCTGCATTTAACCACTGCGCCACCTCTTCACCTCTTTCAGAAAAAAGAGGAAAGGAGGAAAGGATAAAGAGAAGCCAGGGAAAGAGAAAAGGAAGGAAAGGGAGAAAGAGGAAAAAGAGGAGGGGAGGGAAAGATATAAAGAGAAGCAGGGAAAAGAAAAAGGAAAGGAAGAAAGAGAAAAAAGAGAGGAGGAAAAGATAAAGAGAAGCAGGGAAAAGAAAAAGGAAAGGGAGAAAGAGAAAAAAGAGAGGAGGAAAAAATAAAGAGAAGCAGGGAAAAGAAAAAGGAAAGAGAGAAAGAGAAAAAAGAGGAGAGGAGGAAAAGATAAAGAGAAACGGAAAAGAAAAAGGAAAGAGAGAAAGAGAAAAAAGAGAAGAGGAGGAAAAGATATAAAGAGAATCCAGGAAAATAGAAAAGAAAGAGAGAAAGAAAGGAGAAAAGGAAAGGGAGGAAGGGATGAAAACAAGGAAAGGAAGAATTGGAGGAGGGAAGGAAAGGGGGAAGGAAGGAAAGAAAATTGGAGGGAGGGAAAGATGGACAACAGAAAGGAAAGTTGGAGAGAGACAGAATGGAGGAAAAAAGAGAGAAAAAGAAGGACAGGAAAAAGGAAGGAAGGAAGGAGCAAGTTACTGTCATTCTGCCCCCCCTCCGCCCCCAATTAAGAGGGAGACCCATTTTTAGGGTTGCTCTACCTAAATTCCTCTATAAACTTCAGCCGCCTCCCCTTCAGAAATAGGAGCCATCAAATGCGCCAAATTGAATCATTCCGCGCTCGTTTCTAAACCTTCCCGCAAGTTCGCGGAGAAGGATGGCTCTCCTGATTTAATTTTTTATTGATAAGCTCGCTCTCTCCGCGCAGGGAGCAAATCCTATTTTTAAACCCAAGCTTAAAACATTGCTAACTAAAGTCCGGTCCAGCAAAAAAAGAAGAAAGAAACAGTGTCCCTTAAACGTTTGAGTGGACTTCAACTCCCAGAATTCCAGCCGCTGGTGATGGGGAATTCTGGGAGTTGAAGTCCACCCAAGGTTAAACGTTGAGGAACCCTGCTTCTAAGGTGGCTTAGGAGAACATTTCCCATCATCCTCAGTTACAAGGATAATGGAAACGGTCCCGCTTCAGCCCCTGTAGAAGATACCAATCCTGCACTCAGGCCCTCGGCATCCCCAGCAGCCAACCTATAAATTAATCAGGCCGATTGATTAAAAATTGATCTTTCAAAAGGACATCATCTTTCCATTTGCCAGCAGGCCGTTACTTTCTTTGGATGGGTTAAATGGCTTTTTAATACCTGTCCTCATGCACATAAGCTATTTAGGAAAAGAAGCTTTCACCTCCATACTGGCTTTCATTTGTCCCCTTGTTTTAAATCCTTTCCAAAAGGTCACTCACTTACATAGGCAGGCCTGAACCCTTAAAGGTAAAGATTCCCCTCGCGCATCTGTGCTAGTCGTTCCCGACTCTAGGGGGCGGTGCTCATCTCCATTTCAAAGCCGGAGAGCCAGCGCTGTCCGAAGACGTCTCCGTGGTCATGTGGCCGGCATGACTCAACGCCGAAGGCGCACGGAACGCTGTTCTCTTCCCACTAAATGTGGTTCCTATTTGTCTACTTGCATTTTTTTTACATGCTTTCGAACTGCTAGGTTGGCAGAAGCTGGGACAAGTCGCGGGAGCTCACTCCGTTATGCGGTGCTCGGGATTCGAACCTCCAAACTGCCGACCTTTCCGATCGACAAGCTCAGCGTCTTAGCCCCCGAGCCACCGCCTACCCTAACTCTTAGCTGTCTTTAAAATAGGCACAGCGAATCCTCAATTTACAACTGCAATTCAGCCCCAAATTTCCATCGCTGAGCGAAACACTTGCTAAGCGAGCTTTGCCCCGTTTTACGACCTTCCTTGCTGCCACTGTTAAGGCAGTCGGTGTCATGTTAGTCATACGGTTGTTAAAGGAATCCAGCTTTTCCCCATGAACTTTTGCTGGCCGGAAAGGTGACAAAACGGGGATCGCGTGACCACACGGGGATACCGCCACCGTCATAAATGTGAAACAGTTGCCGAGCGGCCGGATTTTGATCCCGCTGCAGCGGTCGTCAGCGCGAAACAGTTGCCGAGCGTCTGAATTTTGATCCCGCGATCCTGGGAATGCCTCAACAATTGAGGTGGGGAAAATTGTCCTGTCACTTTTTTCAGTGGTGTCGTAACTTTGAACGGTCACTGAGGGAACTGTCGTAAGTCGAGGACTACCTATACCTTAAAGCACTTGCTCTCTTTTGCATGCCTTGGGAAAAAACAGCCTTAACGCATCAATCCACCCATAACACCACTTCGCATTTTTTTTTCCATTCACACATGCGACCTTTGTAAACAAGGTTAAAGTGAGACGAATGGGTGGAAAAAAGGATGAAGGTTTTTTTTTCTCCTCCTTCTCAAACTGGGTTTGGCTCCCTTTTCAAGGCTGTCCTTTATGGCTTCTTTAGCTAATGGTCAACTAGAGTTTGCAGCCGGCCAAAAAAAACCCACAACGCAGGCTGCATTAACAAGAGGGATAGAATCAAGATCACGTGAAGTGTTAATAACCCTTTATAAGGCCTTGGCAAGGCCACGCATGGAATATTATAACCAGTTTCGGTCGCCACGCTATATATATATATATAAAAAATGTTGACAACTCTAGAAAGAGTGCAGAGAAGAGCAAGAAAGAGGATTTATAGGGGACCGGAGGCTAAAACCATGAATCGTTTGCAGGGGAATTGCGGATGTCTAGTTTAACGAACAGAAGGACTAGGGGGGGTGACATGGAACAGAATAGAATAATAAGTAAATAATAAATAGAAATTGATAGAGATACTAGATAGATAAATAACAAATAGACAATCAAAAATTAGATTGTAAATGATAAATAGAAATTGATAGCAATACTAGATAAATAACAATCAAAAATTAGATCGTAAATAATAGAAATTGATAGATACTAGATAGATAAATAACAGACGATCAAAAATTAGATTGTAAATGATAAATAGAAATTGATAGAGATACTAGATAAATAACAGACGATCAAAAATTAGATTGTAAATGATAAATAGAAATTGATAGAGATGCTAGATAAATAACAAAGACAATCAAAAATTAGATTGTAAATAATAAATAGAAATTGATAGATACTAGATAGATAAATAACAGACAATCAAAAATTAGATTGTAAATGATAAATAGAAATTGATAGAGATACTAGATAAATAACAAAGACAATCAAAAATTAGATTTAAATGATAAATAGAAATTGATAATTAGATGTTAGATAATATATAACTAATAGACAAATGATAATTAGATAATAATGGAATAGAAATAGAAAAGAATAGAAAATAGAAACAAAACAATAGAAATAGAATAACAGAGTTGAAAGGGACCTTGGAGGTCTTCTAGTCCAACCCCCTGCTTAGGCAGGAAACCCCTACATCACTTCAGACAAGCGGTTATCCAGCATGATAGCATCTTCCAATATTTGAGGGCCTGCCCCAAAGAAGATAGAAGCTCAAAAACTATCCTCCAAAAGCAATGGATAGAAACGAACGGAGGAGAGAAGCAACTTGGAATCAAGAGAGGAATTTCCTAACAACCGAGAAGAATTAACCAGTGGAACAGCTTGCCACCAGAAGCTGCATTGCTGGAAAAAATCTAGCCCAGGCGGGCCCATCTCCAGCTTTCTCCTCCTCTCTTAGGTTGTGACCCATCCCACCGACCTTTCTTGGTCCTTCTCCCCCCCTCAAAAAAACATGCTGGTTAGCAGCTGGCCTTTAGCAGTCGCCAAAGTGCCCACCTGGCATGAGACAGACAGACGGACGGACGGAGGCCCCGAAAGCCGATCCTGCTATTGTGATCCACATATAGAAGGCCGGGTTCAAAAGCTGCCAGGGGGTGAGCAGATGACACCGTCTCGGGATCTCCCAAGTGGCCAAGATGGAGGAAAACCCAACTCCTGCCAAAATCTCGTGACGCCCCCCCCCCCCCAAAGAGAGGCTGCAGGATTTCAGGGAGAGGGGGGGGGCGGAGCATGCCAGCTGCTAAATTGGGCAAAGTTAGGGACATCCCTTCCCCCACCCCTTTCAACCCAACTCATGACACTTTATACAACTGGAGTTTTTGTTTTTTTAAAAAGAAAAGCCCTACTCTTGACTCACACGGACACGATCAATGATCAGAATAGAGTTGGAAGGGGCCTTGGAGGTCCTCTAGTCCAGCCCCCTGCTCGAGCAGGAGACCCTGTAGTGTTTCAATTGATCAGAATAGAGCTGGAAGGGGCCTTGGAGGTCCTCTAGTCCAGCACCCTGCTTGAGCAGGAGGCCCTGTAGCATTTCAATCAATCAATCAATCAGAATAGAGCTGGAAGGGACCTTGGAGGTCTTCTAGTCCAGCCCCCTGCTTGAGCAGGAGGCCCTGTAGCATTTCAATCAATCAATCAATCAGAATAGAGCTGGAAGGGACCTTGGAGGTCTTCTAGTCCAACCCCCTACTCAAGCAGGAGACCCTAGGCCATTTCAATTAATCAGAATAGAGCTGGAAGGGACCTTGGAGGTCTTCTAGTCCAGCCCCCTGCTCGAGCAGGAGACCCCGTAGCGTTTCAATCAATCAGTCAATCAATCAATCAATCAATCAATCAGAATAGAGCTGGGAGGGACCTTGGAGGTTCGAGACCCCGCACAAAGTTTTTTTTTCCAAGGGCTGGGATGCCAGTGACCTTATATGACTCTGATCCACCCCTCTTTGGGAACGGGGAGATTCCTGCCCTCTGGGCGATCCGCTGTGGGAATCTACGAGTGGGAAGGCTGCCTTAAACCCAGTTTGAGCAATCGGAGAAAGGCTCTGCGTGTGCCAGGAGCACAGCCCCCCCCAGAATTCCCAGCTTCGTTCAGTGGGGTTTGCTGGGGGGGGGGGGGAGAGATGCTGCACCTTCCCGTCAGATCTGAGATCACCAGGAGGATTCTGGGGTCAGGGAAGGGGGTGGGTGGGTGGCCACAATGGGGGAGAGATCCCTGGTTTAAAACAAGCCAATTTGGGAGTGGGTGGGAAAGGGAGGAGGACCGATTTGTGAGAGGGATGGGGGAGGTTTCCAGGTTCTTATTTTGGGGGGGGGGGTCCGGAGTCTCCTTTTGGGGAGCAGTGCGAACCCCAGGAAGCTAGCATCAAGACCCCCAATTTGGGTTTGGGACAGGACGGGTTCAATTGCCCATTTCCACGTCCTGCGGGACCCTCAGATCTGCCGGGAAGGGTCCACCCCCTCGCAGGTAGCCAGGCATAGGTGCCCCCTTGCTGGCGCTGGGTCAAGAGGGCAGCTGATGGCACCGCCTTATGGGGGTGGGGGAAATACTTCAAGGAGGAAGTTTAAGGGAGCGAAGGTCAGGATGGGGCAGGGCCTGCCTTAGGATCTGGACTGGGCTCAAAGGGGGCTAGGATGGGGGTGGGGGTGTCAGGAAGCCGGGAAGAAGCGATGGGGGCTTCACCTCCGGAAAAGCGGGTGGGGGTCTCTCGACAGCCCTTCTTCCTCTGACTGCCCAGCCTTGAATTCCCCCCTTTGCTGGGCAAATCCTAGATGGGGGGAGGGGGAAGGGTCTTTTCCTTCCTTCCTTCCTCTCATCCACACCTTCCTTCTTTCTGTCTCTTTTCCTTCCTTCTCTTTTCATTTCTTCCTTCCCTTTCTCTTTTCCTTCCTTTCTCCTTCCCTCTCTTTTCCTTCCTTCTCTCTTTTCCTTCCTTCCCCATTTCTCCTTCTCTCTCCCTCTTTTCCTTCCTTCCTTCTCTTTTCCTTCCTTCCCTCGTTCTCTTTTCTTCTTTCCTTCCTTTCTCCTTCCCTCTCCCTTCTCTTTCTCTTTTCCTTCCTTCCCTCTTTCTCTTTTCTTCTTTCCTTCCTTTCTCCTTCCCTCTCCCTTCCTTCCTTCTCTTTCTCTTTTCCTTCCTTCCCTCTTTCTCTTCTTCTTCTTTCCTTCCTTTCTCCTTCCCCATCTCTCTTTTCCTTCCTTCTTTCTCTTTTCCTCCCTCCCTTTCTCCTTCTCTCACTCTTTCCCTTCCTCTCATCCACCCCTTCCTTCATTCTTCCCTCTCCCCTTCCTTCTTCCCTTCATACTTCCTCTCTCCTTCCTTCCTTCCTCCCTTCTTCCCCTTCGTACTCTTCCTCCTTCCTTCCCTCTCACCTGGCAGTCGTAGAGGACGGTCAGCTGCTCCAGGATCCACTCCTCCAAGTGCAGCCGCTTCCGCAGCTCCTTGCGGTCGTATTTCACCGTCACGCGTCCCTGGCGCCGCACCGGGCCCTCCTCGTCCTCGGCACCCGCTTCCCCTCCGGCCGCTCCCGCCGGGGGGCTCTGGAAGTAGACGCGGGGCCGATCCCCCGGCGCGCCGCTCTCCGGGCTGCAGGGAGCCGCCATCCGCCAGCGGAGCAGCCGGGCGCGCCTCTTTTGTTCCCCGGCCGGAGTCCACGCAGCACGTGGGATCGGGGGAGGAAGGGAAGCCCCAGCCGGCTGGCGGAGCGGAGGGCGCGGCTCTTCTCCCCCACCCACCCGCCTCCGCTTCCCCCACGTGGAATCCGATGGGGAAGCCCCCCACTCTTTCTTTCCTTCCTTCTTTCCTTCCTTTCTTTTCCTTCTTTCTTTCCTTCCTTTCTTTCCCTTCTTTCCCTCCTTTCTTTCTTTCCTTCCTTCCTTTTTCTCCTCTTTCTCTGGTGGTCCCGATCCCCAGCGTCCCCTTTGTCCCGAGGCTGCGTCCGCCGAGGCTGCTGCTGCTGCTGCTGCTGCCTCCACCGGTGTCTTTGGCTCCCTCCCTCCCCCGTCTTTCCCTCCCCCTCCCCACCCCGCCCCCTTAAAGGGCCCGCTCTCGCTTTCCCCTCCCTCTCTCCCTCCCCTCCCCGCTTTGTCCCGGTGCGGCGGCCGCCCTGCGCAGGAAATCGACACCCCCCCCCCGGGAAGGGAAGGGAAGGGGAAGGGCGCGACCGTTGCCCTCCCCACTCCCCCCCCGCCCCCCGCCTTCCACCCGCTCCGATTGTTCGCACCTTACGCCCACCCTGCGGAGGGGGCTGTCTTTCATCGCGGAATACTGAGGATGAGGAGGATGGAGATGGTGGTTCTTCTTCTTCTTCTTCTATCCTTTCCTTCTCCCATTCCTTTTCTTCCTTCTCTTTCTTCTTTTTTCTCTTCTCCTTCTTCTTCCCCTCTGTCTTCTTCTTCCTTTCCCTTCTTCTTCCCTTCCTTTTCCTCTTCCTCCTCCTTCTCTTCCTTTTCCTCTTTTTCTCCTTCTTTCCCTTTCTTCTTCCTTTCCCTCTCCTTCCCTTCCCCTTCCTCCTCCTCCTCTTCTCCTCTTTCTTCTCTTCCTTTATCTCTTCCTCCTTCCCTCCTTTCATCTTCCTTTCCTCCTCCTCTTCCTCCCCCTCCTCTTTCTCCTTTTTCTTCTTCTCCTTTCCCTCTGTCGTCTTCTTCTTCCTTTCCTTCTAAACCTTCCCTCTCCTTCATTTTCTTCTTTCTTCTCTTTCTCCTTTTCCTATTCCTCTTTTTCTCCTTCTTCCCCTTTCTTCTTCCTTTCCCTCTCCTTCTTCCCCTTCCTTTTCCTTCTCTTTTTTCTCCTCTTTCTTCCTTTTTCTTTCTCCTTCTTCCCCTCTTTCATCTTCCTTTCCTCCTCCTCTTCCTCCTCCTCTTTCTCCTCCTTTTTCTTCTTCTTCTTTTCTTCTTCTTCTTCTTCTTCTTCTTCTTCTTCTTCTTCTTCTTCTTCTTCTTCTTCTTCTCCTCCTCCTCCTCCTCCTCCTCCTCCTCCTCCTCCTTCCCCTCTGTCGTCTTCTTCTTCCTTTCCTTCTCCACCTTCCCCTCTCCTTCCTTTTCCTCCTCCTCTTCTACCTCCTCCTTCTCCCTTCCTCTTCTCCCCCACCTCTTCCTTCTCCCTCCTTTCTTTTCTTCTCTTCCCCCTCCCTCCCGAAACCTTTCCACACGTTTCCCAAAAACTCACCTAATCTAAGCTATCTGTTGAGCAGTGGCTGAAACTTGTTGGAAGTCCCTTCTACTTTGCCTTTACTTTGTGCTTACACGATTTTATTAATTTTTCTTACTAAATATCTAAGCCGTCTGTCTCATTTCAACAGAAAGTAAACAAAAAGTTTTATCTAAACTAAAAAGTAAATTTAAGGTCTGAGGTGCTTGAATTGCCTCTGAATCCCAGCATTTATTCCTTAGAAATCAATTTACGCTTTTTATTTCTTTTGAAAGTTTTTCTCCCTTCTCCTAAAACTCCCCCCTTTTTTTTGGCAAAATATTTTGGCTGCATCAGGGACAGAAAGGGCAATAGGAAAAAAATGCTATTTTTTAGGACGTGTGTGGCTAGGGGGGGAGGTCCTATCCCTTAAAAAAGAGGGAATTCTACCCCCTCCCAATAAGACAAATTGAGTGTTTTTAAGCAGGTATTAAGAAAGGCAAAATCTGTGGCCGATTGTTGACAAAGTCTAAACGTATATTAATAGTAGAATTATATGGATTGAAGAACTGGAAAGAACATAATTAGAAGTACTTTAAATGTATAAATGATTGGTACTAAAACTGTACACCGAGATATTGAATAATGGAACAATGAAATGATGGACTTTTGATTTAATTAAGGAAATATGAATAACGAAATAGGTGAAAAACACGTCTTTAAATATTATAAGCGATTTGAAAGGGGGGGGGAGTTAAAACAGGGATAGAAAATAAGGTTCCACCACAAAACCGCGGTCGACTAAAGCGCGCTCGACGAAACCGCGTACCTGACGTCATCACAGCGTGACGAAAAAAGCACGCTGTGAGCGGTAAAGCTAAAATTAACGCGTAAACCTAAACCTAACCCCCCCAAACCTAACCCTAAACCTAACCCTTAACCTAACGCTAAACCTAACCCTAGCCCTTAACCTAACCCTAAACCTAACCCTAACGCTTAACCTAACCCTAACCCTAACCCTAACCCTTAATCTAACCCTAACCCTAACCTTTACCTTAACGTGAATCGGCTTGCTTTAAAAGCGCTTTTTAAAGCGCCCTTTTTTCTCCGCGGTCGTTGTTGTCGTGCTGCTGATGACGTCAGCGACGCGCTTTAATCGGGCGCGCTTTAGTGGACCGCGGTTTTGTCGTGCCACGGAAAAGAAAGGGGAACAACAGTAATTATATATGAATATGTTAAGATATACAAAAGGACAGAAAGAAGGTTTAGAAATGAAGGGTGGTGATAGAAGGCATGTAGAAATAATATGAAACAATGGAAGTGAAACGTAATATTTAGGAGTAATAAGATTATGTGTATTGAAATGTATGATACCCAGAATACCATACCTTTCAAGCATTGATATGTATAAAGAATACCAAAGATAGAAATTTGCGTTATAAAAAGGAAAGAAAGAAAGGCAAAATTTGTGGCCGATGGTTGACAAAGTCATGAGACCCTTTGTGCCCCAGGAACAAAATAATAATAATAATAATGATGATGATGATGATGATGATGATGATGGTTATGATAATAACAACAACAACTATCAAGAAAGAAACTGAAGGTTTAATACTGGCTGCTCAAGAACAAGTACTACAAACTAAGGCCACGAAAGCAAAGATACAAAAATCCACCGACAACCCAAACTGCCGACTTTGCAATAAACAAAGTCGAAACTGTTTCACACTTAAGATGTGAATGCAGCAAAATCGCACAAAGCTAGACATGATCGAGTTGCTAAATTAATCCACTGGTCATTGTGCAAAAATTATAATATTAAAACAGCAACAAACTGGTGGGAACATCAGCCTGAAAAAGTCACCGAAAATCAGATGGTCAGGATCTTGTGGGATTTTCGCATACAAACGGACAAAATACGGGCGCATAATACACCAGACATCACACTGGTTGAGAAAAATAAGGCCACAATCATAGACATCGCAATACCAGGTGATAGCAGGGTCGCCGAGAAGGAACATGAAAAAAATCGCAAAATACCAGGACTTAAAAATCGAAATTCAACGACTATGGCACAAACCAGCAGTGGTAATTCCAGTGGTAATCGGCACACTGGGTGCTATTCCAAAAGCACTGGAATTACATTTAAAACAGTTAAAAATTGACAAAATCACCATCAGTCAAATGCAAAAAGCCGCACTGCTTGGATCTGCACGCATATTACGAAAATACGTTACGACGTCCTAGGCCCCTGGGTGGGGCCCGACTAGTAACCAATGCCAAATCCAGCGAAACAACTGGCCGCTGTATAATAACAACAACAACAACAACAACAACAACAATAACAATAATAATAATTTATTTATTAATTAGGCTTATATACCGCTTCATAGGGCTTTCAGCCCTCTCTAAGCGGTTTACAGAGTCAGCATATCGCCCCCACAGTCTGGGTCCTCATTTCACCCACCTCGGAAGGATGGAAGGCTGAGTCAACCTTGAGCCAGTGAGATTTGAACCGCTGAACTGCAGATCACAGTCAGCTAAAGTGGTCTGCAGTACTGCACCCTAACCACTGCGCCAAGGCTGTGAATCTCCCCAAAGATTAACCATGCAATAACAATAGTTATAGTAATAGTAATAATAATAGTAATAATAATATCAGTGCTGAGAAGGGATGTGCTTCTTGCAGAAAAATGCCCTATTGTGTGACAGTCCCGAAGAGCGATTTCTATGGCTTTAAGATACAGGATCCTTGCAAGGGAAGGGAAAGGGGGGGGCGCGGAAGAAGAGAGGGGGGTCACGTGTCTGGGCCCCAATAGAAGCTCAATTCAGCCACTTCCTGCCAAGGGGAAGAAAAGTCGGAGCAGCTGAGCTGAATCAGGCTTTGGGCTGGGCTGCTCCAGATTAAGAGCGGGTTTTCCCAGGGGCTGGAAAAGGAGGCCTGCTGGGAAATGCCAGGAGTTTTTTTGGGGGGTAGAGGGGAGATATGTTAGGAAAAGGGGAAGGGGCTCCCCTTGGAAGCAGATGCAAAGAAAGTAAGACATTTCTTGCTTAAAGTTAGCAGACAAGTTTTCCTTTCCTTCGCCCTTTCCTCCCTCCTTCTTTCCTTCTCTTCTCCCTCTCCTTCCTTTCCCCTCCCTCACTCCCTCCCCTTCCTTTCTTTCCCTTTAGTTTCCTTTCCTTCTCTTCCTTTCCTTTCCTTCCCTTCTTTTCCTTTCCCTTCCCTCTCTTTCCCTTTAGTTTCTGTGGGAAGTTATCATCCAGCCCTCTCCTAGAAAAATGAAATATCCTAGGAAATATTGAAAAGGGCAGAATATTTCTCTGGATGTGAAAAGAAAGAAACATGTTTTAAAAGACAGAATAGTTGCCTGTAGCTTCCTGCCCATCCCCACTGTTAATGGGCCAGGCTAGTCCACTTTACATAATAAAGACTTCTCCACTGCAGCCCCAGGGCGGATGGGAGTAAAGGCATGATAATGTTGGAACTTTACTCAACTCTCCACATGGCATCTGAGAAGTCATCCACACCTGGATTCAAAACACAGCCTAGAAGTAGCCCCATGGGAGTCTGACAACCAATCAGAATACATTTCTTACACAGGAACAGGAAACAGAGAGGTGGGACTGAACAGGTTATAAAAAGCCTAGCAAGCCCCTCCCTCAGCCCTTCTCTTCTTCTCCACCAACATTGAAGCATGTGATCCCCTTTCCTGTTCAGGGCTCAAGCCATGTGGCCCTGTCCAACAATAAACCATCTTTCCAAGCAGCCTCCATGTCTCCAGTGTCTTCTTCCCCACTTGGAGCCGAATCCAGAAGGACGTTTCTTTCAACATTTCCTTTTCTTCCTTTTCCTTTTCCCTTCCCTTCCCTTACTTCCCTTTCTCCTTCCCTTCCCTTCCTTTCCCATTCCTTTTTCCTTCCAAGGCTGCTTGGAAAGATGGTTTTAATGGTGGACAGGACCACATGGCTTGAGCCCTGAATAGAAAAGGTGATCACATGCTTCAATGTTGGTGGAGAAGAAGAGAAGGGCTGAGGGAGGGGCTTGCTAGGCTTTGTATAACCTGTTCAGTCCCACCTCTCTGTTTCCTGTTCCTGTGTAAGAAATGCATTCTGATTGGTTGTCAGACTCCCATGGGGCCATGCAGGGGTTACTCTCTAGGTTGTGTTTTGAATCCAGGTATGGATGACTTCTCAGATGCCATGTGGAGAGTTGAGTAAAGTTCCAACATTATCATGCCTTTACTCCCATCCCCCCTGGGGCTGCAGTGGAGAAGTCTTTATTATGTAAAGTGGACTGGCCTGGCCCATTAACAATGGGGATGGGCAGGAAGCTACAGGCAACTATTCTGTCTTTTAAAACATGTTTCTTCCTTTTCACATCCAGAGAAATATTCTGCCTTTTCAATATTTCCTAGGATATTTCATTTTTTTCTGGGAGAGGGCTGGATGATAACAGAAGGAAGTCAGAAAGAGGGAGAAAGCAGGGGGGAAGGAGCAAGGAGGGAAGGAAAGAAGGAAAAGAAGAGGGATGAAAGAATAATAAAATACAAGAGGAGGGAGAGAGGGAGAAGCAAGGAAGGAAAAATGAAAGGAAATGGAGAAAGGAAGAAAGAGAAGAACGAAAGGAAAAGACAGGAGGGAGGGAGGAAGAAGGAAGGAAGGAAAAAGGGAAGGAAGGAAAAGAAGAATGAAAGCAAAAGAAAAGAGGGAGGGAGAAGGAAGGAAGGAAAAAGGGAAGGAAGGAAAAGAAGAATGAAAGCAAAAGAAAAGAGGGAGGGAGGGAGAAGGAAGGAAGGAAGGAAAAATGGAAGGAAATGAAGGAAGAGAAGAATGAAAGGAAAAAAATGAGGGAAGAAGGAAAGAAGGAAAAAGGGAAGGAAGGAAAAGAAGAGGAATGAAAGAAAAGAAAACACAAGAGATGGGTGGGGGGAAGAAGGAAGGAAGGAAAAATGAAAGGAAATAAAGGAAGAGAGGAGGAACGAAAGGAAAAAGACGAGAGGGAAGAAGAAGGAAGGAAAAAAGGAAAGGAAGGAAGAGAAGAAGAGGAATGAAAGAAAAATGATGAGGGAGGGAGGAAAAGGGAAAGAAGGAAAAAAGGAATCAAAGAAAATACAAGAGGGAAGGAAGGAAGGAAGGAATGACGGAAGGAAGGAAGGGATAAAAGATAAAAAGAGCATTTATAAGATAGCTGCTCTGTCTCCGAATGGGAGTGCAGTGCAAGCACAGGCTCAGCTCTCGCCTGCCCCCTTCCGGCTCCACTGGGAAATTACGGAGGGCAGATCTTTTGAAAGGACAAAGGAAGATCCACCCATGAAATCCAGCGACTGTCATTTGTTGCCTTTTGGGGGGAAAGGGGGGGGGGATTAAATCCTTGGGGTCCATCCAGAAAGCCAGACTCCCTCCTCTCTTGTCCCCAGGGGGGAATTCAGGAGAAGGCCTTGGGCATCCTTCCACTACTACAGGGACCTTCAGCTCCCGTTCTCTGGATCGGATTTCCCCTTGTTCATCGGGGCCATTAAGAGGCTTTTGTTGATTAAGATGCGCAGATATTTAAATATGGGAGAGAAAGAGGAGGTTGCTTCTGAGCATGTGCTGAAGTTTCCTTCCTTCCTCTTTGTTTATTCTTTCTTTTCCTTCTTTCCTCCCTCCCTCCAGTTTTCCTCCCTCTCTCCTTCCTTCCTTTCTTCCTCCCACCTTCCCTTCCTCCAGTTTTCCTTCCTTTCTCCCTTCCTTTCTCTATTCTTCAGTTTTCCTTCCTTCCTCCCTCCCTCCCTTTCTCCCTTCCTCCAGTTTTCCTTCCTTCCTTCCTTTCTTCCTCCAGTTTTCCTTCCTTTCTCCCTCCCTTTCTCCCTTATTCCAGTTTTCCTTCCTTCCCCCTTCCTTCCTTTCTCCCTCCCACCTTCCCTTCCTCCAGATTTCCTTCCTTCTTTCCTCCCTCCCTTTCTCCTTTATTCCAGTTTTCCTTCCTTCCTCCTTCCTTTCTTTCTCCCTTCCACCTTCCCTTCCTCCAGTTTTCCTTCCTTTCTCCCTTCCTTTCTCTATTCTTCAGTTTTCCTTCCTTCCTCCCTCCCTCCCTTTCTCCCTTATTCCAGTTTTCCTCCCTCCCTCTCTCCCTTCCTCCAGTTTTCCTTCCTTCCTTCCTTTCTTCCTCCAGTTTTCCTTCCTTTCTCCCTCCCTCCCTTTCTCCCTTATTCCAGTTTTCCTTCCTTCCCCCTTCCTTCCTTTCTCCCTCCCACCTTCCCTTCCTCCAGATTTCCTTCCTTCTTTTCTCCCTCCCTTTCTCCTTTATTCCAGTTTTCCTTCCTTCCTCCTTCCCTCCACTTTTCTTTCCTTCCTCCTTCCTTCCTTTCTCCCTTCCACCTTCCCTTCCTCCAGTTTTCCTTCCTTTCTCCCTTCCTTTCTCTGTTCTTCAGTTTTCCTTCCTTCCTCCCTCCCTCCCTTTCTCCCTTATTCCAGTTTTCCTTCCTTTCTCCCTCCCTTTCTCCATTCCTCCTTTCCCTCCCTCCCTTGTTTTCCTCCCTTTCCCTCTCACTTTCTTTTCCTTCCTTCCTTCCTTTCTCCCTCCCTCCCTCCAATTTCTCTTCCCTCCCTCCTTCCCTCTTTCCTTTCTTTTTCCATCTTTTCATTTAATGACTGTTCTAAAGATAGAACGTCAATGAAAAAAAGGTGACTTATGGCCAGTCCTCACATTTACAACCGTTACAGCATGCCCCAATCCCATGAAATTTGGTGCCTGGCAATTGGCATTGTTTACAATGGTTGCAGCATTGCAGGGTCAAAGCAAAGTTAACAGAGAAGGCCTGATTCGCTTATCGACCCTACGATTCACTTAAGAACTGCAGTGGTGGCAAAAAAAAGAAAAGAGTCATAAAATTGGGCGTTAACTCGCTTCACTGAGTTACTTAGCAATGGGAATTGTGGTCGTAAGTCGAGGACCGGCGGTAGAAACCCAGCCAGCATATAAAACAAAATTGCTAATGACTGATAGGGAGGTTCCAGAGCCAGCAAGGAAACGTAAGCGATGTTGCCTTTTACAGATTCAGCGGCTGCTGGCGAAAGACGGGTCAAAAGAGATTTTGATCTAGACGGATTCTTCGCCCTTTTGAGCAGCCCCCCCTGTTCCTGGTGGAAAGGAGGGACGTGGTTTTCTTTGGAGCTTGGAGAAAGGATATATAGGGTGACTTTGATAAGATGAGGGCTCCTGGGTGCTCTCTGAGCCTGGTTGTTTCCTGGCAGACGTTTCATAACCCAACTAGGGAACATCATCAGTGCTAGAAGGGAATGGGAATTGTGGAGAAGAGGAGGAGAAGGAGGACTGTGGGGTCTTTGGTGCTCTCTGAGCTGGGTGGTTTCCTTGCAGACGTTTCATAACCCAACTAGGGAACACCATCAGTGCTAGGATGGACTGGAGTTTGCAGAGTGGAGAAGAAAGAGAATGGGAGAAGGAGGAGAAACAATCATGGGCTCCTTGGTGATCTCTGAGCTGGGTGGTTTTCTTGCAGACATTTCATAACCCAACTAGGGAACACCATCAGTGCTAGAAGGGAATGGGGATTGCGGCGAGGAGGAGGAGGAGGACTGTGGGGTTCTTGGTGCTCTCTGAACTTAGTGGTTTTCTTGTAGATGTTTTATGACCCAGCTAAGTAACATTATCAGTGCTAGAAGGGAGTAGGGATTGCAAGGAGGAGGAGGACTGTGGGGTCCTTGGTGCTCTTTGAGTGTGGTGGTTTTCCTCCAGACGTTTCATGACCCAACTAGGTAATGTCTAGGAGTGCTAGAAGGGAGCGGGGTTTGTGGAAAGGAGGAGGAGGAGGAAGGAGAGGAGGAAGAAGAGGAAAAAGGGAGAGAAGGAGGAAGGAGAGGAGGAGGAAGAAGAAAGAAGAAAGAGGGAGAGGGGGAGGAAAGAGTGGTGGAAGAAGGTTGAGAAAAGACTGAAGAGAAGAAGGAGAGGAGGAGAAAGGAGAGGAAGAAGAAGAGGAAAGAATGAGGAAGGAGGGAGAGAAGGAGGAAGGAGCAGAGGAAGTTGAAGAACGAATAAAGAGGGAGAGGGGGAGGGAAGAAGGGGAGAAAAGACTAAAGAGGAGAAGGAGAGGAGGAGGAGGAAGGAGAGGAAGAAGAAGAAAGGATGAGGAAGGAGGGAGAGAAGGAGAGAGTGAGAGAAGGAGGAAGGAGAGGAGGAAGAAGAAGAACTCATAAAGAGGGGGAGGGGGAGGGAAAGGAAAGAGTGGTGGAAGAAGGGGAGAAAAGACTAAAGAGGAGAAGGAGAGGAGGAGGAGGAAGGAGAGGAAGAAGAAGAAAGGATGAGGAAGGAGGGAGAGAAGGAGAGAGTGAGAAGGAGGAAGGAGCAGAGGAAGAAGAAGAACAAAGAAAGGGGGAGGGAAAGGGAGAGGAAGAAGGGGAGAAACGACTAAAGAGGAGAAGGAGAGGAGGAGGTGGAAGGAGAGGAGGAAGAAGAGGGGGAGAAGGAGAAAGGAGAAGAACGAATAAAGAGGGAGAGGGGGAGGGAGAGGAAAGAGTGGTGGAAGAAGGGGAGAAAAGACTAAAGAGGAGGAAGGAGAGGAGGAAAAAGAGGAAAGAATGAAGAGCAGCACCATTCAAGTTGATCATATAACTTCTGGGTTTCCTTTCCCTTCACCAACAATGGCTCTTGGTTCATAGTTTTTAAATGCTTTGAAAAGTTGTTCTTGCTTTTGTAATTCCTCTCTCCGGCTCGCCTTAAAATAATAACCAGGATCCCAGTTTCTTACTCCATGTGTAGTTCTGCACACCCTCCACAAGATGGCAGGCTCTTCCCAGGACAAATGACATCCACAGGTGTGTCGTTCCCCCCCCCCCCAAAGAACCTCCCAACCCAAAGAGGGAAACGCAGGTGCATTCACACAATCCTCTAACCCGGGTTATGGAATCCTCCCCTCTTTTTCCCCAGGTTTACGAGGACACCAAGGCATTCCCCAAAAGCCAGCTTTGCACAAACCCAACTTCCTATACTGCATGTTGGGGAGTCCTCGCTTAGCGACTTCAAAGAGGACCGGCAATGCAGCCGCTAAGTGAAACATCGCCGTTTTACGATCTGGCTTCAGCTTCGCCTGTTTCGCTTAACAACAGAAACTAGGGGCTCAATTGTGGTCATAAGGCGAGGACTACCGGTGTTCCTTTGCCCCCTGTGTTCCTTTTCTGGGGGGGGTGTGGAAACACCCCACAATTAGCGGCATCGCGTTGACGTTTCGCCCCCAACTTTCACACGGCGTTTCCTTTTGTCCGTTTTATAATCCCGACACACCTGAGAAATATCACTTGCATTCAGCGTCGCTGCCCAGTTTTCAGGAAACAAAAGTGAACCGAACTCCATTGCGGGAGTTCAATTTCGGAATAATTCTGTGTTTTTCCCATGGATTTGCTTCTTTTCTGCTTGGCAAGAGTTTGGGGATCTATTCTGGGGGGTGATACGGAAGGACAGCCTTCAATTCCAGCCTCAATTCAGATTTTCCCTGGGAATTGGGGTCTGGCAATGGGTTGTAAATGAACTGGGCTGAAGGGATGTTCGAAGGAAGGGAGGGAGGGAGGGAGGGAGGGAGGGAGGGAGGGAGGGAAGGAAAGAGGAAGGAAGGGAAGAGGAGAGAAGGAAGGAGGAAGGAGGAAAGAAAGAGAAGGAGGGAGGAAGGGCGGAGGGGAGGGAGGGAGGGAAGGAAAGAGGAAGGAAGAAAGGGAAGAGGAGAGAGGAAGGAAGGGAGGAAGGAAGGAAGGAAGAGGAGCGGGAGGGAGGAGAGAGGAAGGGAAGGAAGGAAAGAGGAAGGAAGGGGGAAGGGAGGGAGGACAGAGGGAGGGAGGCAGGGAAGAGGAAGGAAGGAAGGAAGAGGGAATGGAGGGAGGAGAGGGAAGGAGAAAGGAAGTTAGGGGAGGGAGGAAAACATTAAGAAGATAGGGAAGAAAGAAAGGAAAAAATAGAGGAGGGAGGAAATGAAGGGAAGAAAAGTTAGAGAAGACTGGGAAGGAAGGAAAGAAGAAAGGAAATAGGGAGGGAAGGATAGAGAAGTTAGGGAAGGAAGGAATGAAGGGAGGGAGGGAAAAATAGAGAAGGTAGGGAGGGAAGGAACGAAGGAAAAAGATGAGGGAGGATGAAAGGAAGGAAGGAAAAGAGAACGGAGGGAGGGAAGGAAAGACAGAAAGAAAGAAGGAAGGAAAGAAAGAAGGAAGACTTGGGGTTGCCATCTTAAAATAAACTCCCTGTTAATGAAACTTGGATTTAGGGACCTACTGCATCGTTTTTCACCATAAAAGGAGTCGAATTCTGAAATATTGCCCAAGTACTATTGTGGGAGTTAAAGAACCCTTGTTTATATTTCAAAAAATATATTAAGGAATGTGGTGTCTCTTTGTGGGAGACACTGATCCAAGAGCTGGTTTGCAGAGTCTCCCCCCCTCCCAAGCTCAAAATCAATCTTTGGGACTCACCGTCTGAAAATTGTTGGTCTGAAAATCCCAAATTGCCAATCAGCAAAACAGAAAAACGAACGGGTGTTTTCGAAGGGCCATTTTGGGGTAGAATTAAAATAAAGCAGCAAACACCGAAAAAAAAGAAAAAGTCCATAATTGAAACAAGATTTATATGCAAAATCTCATGCAATAAACCGGAATGGGCAGGGCCAGGACAAAGCTACCGAGTGGGGCCAAAATGCGATTTAATTTTAATGCGGTTTAATTTTAAAATGTTTCACCTTGTTTTATTGGAGCTGGCTTACTGACGGAGGCATCCGGGTGATATTCTTGGCTGCAATTCCGAAGTGTTTATTTTTTCCTGCCGTTTCTTTTATTTCTTTTTTTTTTTTATTAGCAGGTTTTTTTTTTTATTATTTTTCCCCTTCTACAACACCTTACAGTCATTACATCAACATTGTTATGTCATCATACCTGTATATAATTATTATATACCTGTATATAATTATTATATACATGTATTATTATATACATGTATTATTATATACATGTATATAATATTTCGCTTCTATATTTACACACCTTTATACACAGTTCTCTATATATTTATATAGATATTGTTTTTTGGCTTATATAATTTTATTCTTGTTTTGCAGCCATTGGTACCAATGGTTCCAAATTTCATAATATTCCGACTCTTCTTTATCTTTTAACTTCAGTGTTAATTTGTCCATCTCTGCACAATCCAAAGGTTTTTTTTATCACTAATTCGTCCAAGGGGGTATTATTTTGTTTCCAGCATTGGACAAATGCTATTCTAGCTGTAGTTAGCAGATGTGTTAATATGTACTTAATTTCCTTTGTATATTTCCCTTTGATTATTCCACAGTAGAAAGATTTCGGGTTTGTATTTTATCTGTTCTCCTGTAATTTCTTTTATTTCTCTCTCTATTTGACAGTGACGTGATCTCTTTGTGGTCTCTCGTCCCTGTTCTACTCCCACTCCCAGGTGTCCATATAGGGCTTGAGGCTCTGTGTTCGGTTCACCCATCACCCAATTCAAGGGTATTTTTGAGGCTTTCCCTGTGTTTTTTTCTACAACCTCGCAGTTCGTAGCCCTGTGGGATGGCAGGTCCCATCATCCCCTGCCACAAGCAGGAAATTGGGGTGGTGGGGGGCACGGGACCTTTCTTCACCCAGAATCTGGTCCACTCTTGACTCCCTGCTTATCTGCTCCATTCAACTGCAGACTTGTAAGCTGTTATTTTAAAAAGGGGGGTGGGGTCTGTGATACAAAATGCCCACCCACAACAGATATGGGATGGATGGATGCTTTGCTCAAAAACAGGCAGATTTTAAAATGTACTTGTCTCCTATCCTTTTGGAACTGGACAACTGGCTTACCTGCAGATCCTCAGAGGCGCCTTCTGGAAGAGAAAGAAAAGGAAAGAGAGAGAGAGAGAGAGAAAGGAAGGAAGAAAGAGAGTGAGAGAAAGAGAAAGAAAGAGGAGGGAAGGATGGAAGGAGAATGGGAAAAAGAAGAAAGATGAAGAAAGAAAAGATGAAAAAGTACAGTCAAAGAAGGAGGGGAGGGAGGAAGGAGAAAGGAAGATGAAGAAAGAAAAGATGAAAAAAGTAAGAAGGCAAAGAAAGAAAGAGAAGGAGGGAAGAAAGGGAAGTGGGAAAAGGAAGGAAGATGAAAGAAAAGATGAAAAAAGTACAAAGTCAAAGAAAGAAAGAGAAGGAAGGAGAGTGGGAAAAGGAAGGAAGATGAAAGAAAAGATGAAAAAAATAGAAAGTCAAAGGAAGGAAAGGAGGGAGGAAGCGGAAAGGAAGATGAAGAAAGAAAAGATGAAAAAGTAAGACGTCAAAGAAAGAAAGAAAGAAAGAAGGAGGGAAGGAAGGGGAGTGGGAAAAGGAAGGAAGATGAAAGAAAAGATGAAAAAAGTAGAAAGTCAAAGAAAGAAAGAGAAGGAAGGAAGGAAGGAGAGTGGGAAAAGGAAGGAAGATGAAAGAAAAGATGAAAAAAATAGAAAGTCAAAGGAAGAAAGGGAGGGAGGGAGGAAGCAGAAAGGAAGATGAAGAAAGAAAAGATGAAAAAATTAAGATGTCAAAGAAAGAAAGAAGGAGGGAAGGAAGGGGAGTGGGAAAAGGAAGGAAGATGAAAGAAAAGAAAAAAAAGTACAGTCAAAGAAAGAAAGAAGGAAGGAGAGGGGGGAAAGGAAGATAAAGAAAGAAAAGATGAAAAAGTACAAATTCAAAGAAAGGAAGGAAGGAAAAGAAGTGGGAAAAGGGAAATGAAAGAAAAGATGAAAGTAACAAGACAAAGAAAGAGAAGGGAGGGAGGGAGGAAAGAAGAAAGGATGAAGAAAATAAGACAGAAAAAAGACAAGGGAGCAGGAAGAAAGGGAAAAAGGTGTAGGGGAAGGAAGGAAGGAAAGAAAAAGGAGCAGGGAAAGGAAGGAAGGAGAAAAAAGAAAGAAATTTCCCATTCTCTTTCTCTTTACATTTTTTTAAAGCAACTCAAATTGACCATCCCTTAAGGCAGTAGAGACCAAAACCATCTTCTACACTATTTTTGTAAGACCTCATTGTAATAAAAAACCCCTTTGCCCTAAAGGTCTAGGGGGTGGGTGGGTGGGGGGACGGGGGGGGGGGGGGGAGCGAAGCTTTGCTTCACTCGAGACAAAGAGCCTTTTAACTCCTTTTTCTAAAGAAATCCACCCTGAATTGCTGTATTATGTGGCTTATGTTCCCTGGGGGGAAACAGCTTCCGCTTCAAATCAAGTTTCTTCAGACCCTGCAGTGTCACTTCTTCACCAGTAGAGGGCGATGCTGTGGTTTCTCATCACCCCGCTTGGGCATCACCCAGTGGTTCGAAGGTGGCACTGCAGCTTACAAAGCGGTGTCTGAGTTAGCTGGTACAAGGTAGTCCCTTGACTTAACCATAAATCGTTCAGTGGCCGTTCAAAGTTAGTAGCCTGCCAACAGCCAGCAGAGCTGGCAGCCGATTCAGACACTGAGGAGGGTTGGGGAGGAACCTGGGCCAGTCCTGGAGTCTGGGGAAGGCTCTGAGGAGGGCTCTGTGTCGGAGGCAGAGAGGGGGCCAGGGCCGTCTGACAGTTATCAGCTGCCTTCAGAGTCAGACATCAGTGAGGCAGAAGAACAGCTGGAGCCTGTTCCCAGTGTGCGCATGTGCAGAGTTGCCAGACGAAGGGAACAGCTAAAGAACAGGGGTCGACTTGGGAGGAAGGCCACAGGTGGACGGTGAATGGCCCCTCCCAGAGGAAATACAAGAGGAGCGACACAGGGGAGTGGAGTTTGCAGGAGACAATGAGTTCATTCCTGCATTCTTGCCAACTATTGCCGGCATGATAAAGTATGACTAGAGATGTCTCTTAAAGATAAAGGTTCCCCTCGCACATATGTGCTAGTCGTTCCTGACTCTAGGTGGCGCTGCTCATCTCCGTTTCAAAGCCGAAGAGCCAGCGCTGTCCGAAGACGTCTCCGTGGTCCTGTGGCCGGCATGACTCAACCCCGAAGGCCCAGGGAACGCTGTTCCCTTCCCACCAAAGATGGTTCTGATTTTTCTACTTGCATTTTTTACCTGCTTTCGAACTGCTAGGTTGGCAGAAGCTGGGACAAGCAACGGGAGCTCACTCCGTTACGCGGCACTAGGGATTCGAACCTCCAAACTGCCGACCTTTCTGATCGACAAGCTCAGCGTCTTAGCCACTGAGCCACCGTGACGGATGCCTGCAACGGTGTGAAAAAGCAGTCCTACACCCCGTTTTTTTTTAGGGCTGCTGTAACTTTGGTCACTAAACGTCCGTCTCCGTGAGAGCGAAGTTTAGAAACTTTAAAATTAGAAACACCACGGCCGCGAGGTTGCTTGGAAAGCTCAGGATTTCCTAGGAACCCAAGCAAAGCGCCCGACAGAGATTTATTTTGGCTTTCGACGAACATATTCAAAGCAGCGTGCGAGTGTGGAGCCAACTTGGCAGGGATCCAGGAAGGAAGCCGACTTCACTTTCTCGAACTTCCAGAGTTAGGTTAGGCGGAGCATGTCAGCACCGGAACCGAAGGACGTAAACAAGGAGCCTGGAAATAAAAAAAAATAAAAACAGAAATGGAATGTGCAAAAATAAAAATAAAAAATCAGACGTGTGCAAAGTTGCAGAAGCCGGAATAATGGAGAGAAAGAGAGAGGGCAGGAAGGGGAAGAGGAAGAAGAGAGGAGTAGGGGAGAGAAGGGAAAAAGGAAAGAAAGAGAGGAGGAGAGAGGAAAGGGGAGAGAAGGAAGAGGGAGGAAAGGAGAGGAAGATAGAAGGGAGAAGGAGAGAGGGCAGGAAGGGGAAGAGGAAGAAGAGAGGAGTAAAGAAGGGAAGAGGAAGAAGGGAGGAGTAAAGAAGGGAAGAAGGAAAGGAAGAGAGCAGGAGAGGAGGAAAGGGGAGAGAAGGAAGAGGGAGGAAAGGAGAGGAAGATGGAAGGGAGAAGGAGAGAGGGCAGGAAGGGGAAGAGGAAGAAGAGAGGAGTAAAGAAGGGAAGAAGGAAAGGAAGAGAGCAGGAGAGGAGGAAAGGGGAGAGAAGGAAGAGGGAGGAAAGGAGAGGAAGATAGAAGGGAGAAGGAGAGAGGGCAGGAAGGGGAAGAGGAAGAAGAGAGGAGGAGAGGAGAGAAGGGAAGAAGGAAAGGAAGAGAGCAGGAGAAGGGGAAAGGGGAAAGAAGGAAGAGGGAGGAAAGGAGAGGAAGATAGAAGGAGAGAGGGCAGGAAGGGGAAGAAGAGAGGAGTAGGGGAGTGAAGGGAAGCAGGAAAGGAAGAGAGCAGGAGAGGAGAAGGGGAAAGGGAGAGAAGGAAGAGGGAGGGAAGGAGAGTAGGAAGGACGGAAGTAGAGAAGGGAGGGAGGGAGAAAAGAAAAGAAAAAGTAGTGAAAATACAAAAGAGGTATAGGGGATGATACGCAAAGCAACCCAGAATGTGTATTTATATGACAAATAAATGTGTAAAAGTGATAAATATAAAGAAGAATAAATAATTGTGTGAATATGTAAGAGATGAAAACTTTTTCCAAGAAAAAATTGGGAAAAAAATGTATTCCAGGCCTTTGCGGGATCCACGTGACCAACCAACTCTATAGCAAAAAAAATAATGCTGTGCAATCAGACGTGACTCACTTAACAACCGCCTCCCTCTGCAACCGGACGTCCCAGAACCAATTCTTGTCATGAATCGAGGATTCACTGTACGATTCTGCTTTTTTTTTGGACACACTGTAATCTCTGCTGGTCTTTTTTACGCATCTCCAAAATTGACTTTGTAAACTTTTCCGGCCCCTCCTTTCGCTTTTATCCGCCCCCCCCCCCGCGCTTCAAACCCTGCGAGGTCCTTCCTCCAAGCCCCCTCCCCTTAAAGCCCATAGGTCTGGCTTCTAGCTAGACCATCCCCGACGGGGAACGATGGGCTCTGCAGTCCTGCCACCCCGTGGGAAGCCGGGCGCGGCGCAGCGCCTCTCGCTCCGGAGTTTGGCCAACTTTCTCTGCGCTCCTCCCCAGGGGTGGGGTGGGGGGGGACGGGGACGACCGGGGCGGCCTCTTTAAGCTTCTCCTCCCCTGGCCCGGACCCACCCACCCCCGCTCAGTCTCCGCCTCGCTGCCTCCGGAGGCTCCGGCCCTGGGAAAGGCGGCCAAGGAGCGGCCAGAGGCGAGCGGTTGGCGGCGGTGGTCCCGGCGCCAGCAGCGCGCAGCCATGGCCGGGGCGCGCCCGGGGGTGCACGCGCTTCAGCTGGAGCCCCTCCGCGTCCCGGAGACCCTCATCAAGGGCAGCAAGTTCATGAAGTGGGACGAGGTGAGCCCCCCCCCCTTGGTTTCCTTTCCCTCCTTCCTTCTTTCTTTCGCGCTCTCCTTCTTCCTCCCTTCCTCTCTACTCTCTCCCTACCTCCGTTCCTTCCTTCTTTCTCTCCTCTTTTCCTTCCTTCCCTCTCTACTCCTTCCTTCTTTCCTCCCTGCCTCCATTCCTTCCTTCTTTCTCTTCTTCTCTTTTTCTTCCTTCCCTCTCTATC